>NW_017257481.1:23372-153818 GCF_001594055.1 Mycetomoellerius zeteki
GTTATTAATTATTCCGATGCCACAATGTAGATAAGAACAGTGCTAGTTTAACTCTATTAACCTTCCGCCAACGGACGCAGGGTCTTGCGAGATCCGCGAGCTTACTTTTTTCAACTGTGAAAAAAATGAATTAATGGCTATTTGTTTCTATGTTAAATATGTGTTTTTCTTTCTCCTTCTAAAAATTTTATACATATTATAATAAAAAAAAACTGCTTTTCAAACGTTTTAAAACAATTTCATTTTTGAGTCACTTTTTTGACCCTGCATCCGCCGTTCGAGGATTAAAAATCGTATTAATAATTATCTGTTATGCATATAGGTCAAATGCGCACAAATATTTCGAAAAACATTAAATTCTAAGTCATAACAATTTACACTTATTTTAAAATAATTAAGCACAATATGACAATGTGGAGTCAAGGAATCGATTGAAAAGATCCGTGCTGTAGTCAAGCGTTAAATTATAATTATATTGACTCTTAGGAAACAATTTATGCACGTAGATATTTGCATTTATCGTCGCAAGCTACATTTAAGAAAGAAAACTACTTTTATATTGTTTTGTCTTACCTCCACAATGAATATAACAATCCAACGAAATGTGCAAAATATATCTTTCCATTGCAAAGGCCATACACCGACTATCCACATCATCATCCTTATTACTGAGAAGCCATAGTCCATGCCACTCTCCCAATTTGTCTTCATGCTTGGCAACATGCTAGTTTCGATCTCAAGAAAATTGTCGCGATGTCATACACAATATGTTGTTCAATTTATGCGAAGTATGGCTTTGAGAGGAATTACTGTAGTCGAATGTTTCACTTGTTCATCGATTGGTTTTCATGGTGATAAGATAACTAGTACTATAATTTCTGTGATCGTACATTTTTGTAACATCCAAGTTTTTCCATAATGTGCATAATTTTCTGCAATAACTTTGGATACGTTCCGTATCATGCAGGTGATGCGCATGATGTATTGTTTTATTCTACCTTAATATTCGGTAAACTACAGAAATAAAATGATACATTATGCGCATCATACATGACGAAACGCAATCTTTGTCGGTCTGATGATATTTGTGAACAACCACAATCTAAGCAATGACACTGCGCGTTGAACTTATCGCATCTGTTTCATAGTCCAGTATTCATAGTCCGTTCTTATTTTAAGATTGTTTATTGTAAGTAATGTCTTAAGTGATGTCTAAAGTAATATCTGAAGATGTTAATGCGGCCTTCATATTAGTTCATGACATCTTAAGACTGTACTTAAGATAGTCTCAAATATAAGAATTAACTATATATAACGGCATTAATGGCTTATGTCGACTTAGTCTTACTTTAAAGCTTAAAAATTTAAAAATTCCAGATGCAATGGAAATAGTTCTTTAAAAATTATTTTAAAGTCAGTCTTGAAATACTTTAAAATTCTGAGGTTATTTTAGATTAACCTTTTACACTATAAATTAACTCAACAATTTTTAAATAAACTTTTTATTACTTTTTAAGAAACCTTAACTTCGTTTAAAGTAAATTTTCTTAAGATAATAGTAGGAAATAAATACATATAATAATTTCTTTAGCAAGTGTTATATTTTAAAAATATATTACTTGTATAATTAATAAAAGACAAAAACATCTTTTTCTTGAAGGAATTCCCTTTCTCTCACGTTTGTAGCATTATCCTTAATACCGATAAATAAAGGGGAAAGCCTTCAGAATTTCTTTAAAGCTTATGAAATTTATTGCTAGTTTCCTGCAGTTAATCGGTGAACATTGGTTGATCAAAGGATCATTAATGGCAAATTCTTCATCATGTTTAAATTAAAATTGTGTACCATAGTGAGTCATAAATCGTAGAAGCTAGTCCTTGTGATTGTAATTCCAACGTCTGTCCGGCGAAGTAGTAAAGAAATAGCTGCAGTAACAAAACAACGATGAAAAGATGTTTCATGGCGTATGTACTATACATCGAAAGCGTGAGAATTAACTGAAAACCTGAAATAAGTACGATAATGAACTATATACATACGATAATTATTGATAAGTTTAAGATTTCTTGTAAATTTTGTAATAAATTTTGTATGTCTATTCTGTAATTAAACCAGAAGGTTAAGAGGAGGCATTAAGGAAACATTTATTTCATATCTTCATTTTTTATAGGACATAAAAATTATTATTAAATAATGTAGTTATATATTATATAAATAAAATGGATATTATGGAGATAAAATGTACTTTCAACGCATAATAAAATCACACTTATTAAAAGTCGAAATAAGATGATCAAAATGAATGCGTTTTATAGATAATGAGCTAAATATATGAAGCGATGATCTTCAACATAATACCAAGTCTATTGCAATTAAAAAATTCTTTGTTATTTTCTGTTTCAGAGAATTCTACTCTGAAAACTTCGAACTGTACACATACATGCATTGTGAGATTAAAAAAAATTCATCGTTTCTGCATTGCGAAATATATACAGTTGACAAGGATTTGTAATGTTTGCAGGACTTCAACGAAGCCGTAAGGGATAAATATATAATTTCCGAAAGCACAATAAGCTGCTAAAAGCATTCTCCTTTCGCTTATTTTATTGTAAATCTGCTTTTCAAAGGTCCAAGGCAAATCAAAATCGGCGAATATAAAAGGTAAAAAGAGAAACACGCAAGAAGAATATCCAAGATAAAAAATTACCGAGGAACCCCGCCTACCAATGCGTGCGTATTTTAGCATAATGTCGCGTATATGGATTTTTTACGAAAGTCTAATCATTGATGATAGATTCTATCAAAACTAAGCTGTATCTCCAATTTACATGACCTAAAAGCAGTTTCGATATATTAATTACCGATGAGCATGTCATTAAAAAAGCGTGTAATACGTGTAATCCTCATGACCACGGCAATGTTGAATAACTTTCAATGACAGGCTGATCGTTGCACTCAGATAATTAAAAAAAAAAAATAAAGATATTGAATAATATAATTTTTAGACCGTGTATGTGAGAGACACAACCGATAAATAAGAGCCCTATACAGTCGAAGCTAGATCTTAAAATGCTTTAAATAATTCAATCTTGAATCACTAAATATGATATTATATGTACTTGACATATATACCACAAGAGTGAGATTTGACTCTTTAGAGTTAGATTTCACTCCAAAGATTTTTCGTAATTATTTTTCTCACTATTCCATAGCTATCAAATGGCGTCATGTATGTTCTTGAACATCACTGAAAATGTAATTCTTTCTAACGGCAAAACTACAATTATTATAAAAGGTTTTTCTGCCAAATCCTGTATTTTGTAACCTAATATAATATTTATCAAATGTTTCAGCTTTATTTATGTAATACGACATCACCAAAATTAAGCAGAATATGACACATACATATATATAGATAAAATTTATTATTTTAAATTAAAACAAAGAACATTAAACATTATACGTAAACAAGAAAGCAAAATAAAAATTAAATATAAATTTTTTTTAGTAATAACTAAAAGTTACAACTTACTTCTATTATCGTCGACATAAACCATCGAATTCTCGAAAATATATTTTCTTCATTGAGCACCCATAGTTCAAGTATATAACCAAAAAGATATTTATAAAACGTTAAAACGTATGAAGTTTCAACATTCCACTCTACAGTTAATCCCATTTTCAAGCACTTTAAAACCTGCAGACTATAATAATTCCTTTCAATTTATTTCATTCGATAACTGTTGCAATTATGTATATTATACTCAGTTTCTCTTCAGTTTGGCTTCTCTTCAAAAGAGAATGCAATCCTTCGTCTCTCTGCAATAATGTATTGTGATGATACTCGATAACTACAACCCGCATTTGTTTTGCTGCGACAACCCCTCGTGAAACTAACTTCCCTGGATTTCTGATTTATTATTTATACCTTTTACCATTTCCTTTAATTTTCTAAGAATCCAAGCATTATAGCTTGCGTTTCCATATGTATTATTTGTATAAATAATATGGTTATACACGACACGACACATTGTCCTCAAAGATACTTCGTCTTTGAAATAATAGGTTTATCATTTAAGTGGCATTTATTGATAAATAAAAAATTTACGGCATCAACAGTGAAACAGTTTCTTGAATTATTGTTCTATCATCATTTTCTGAAGAAACAATTTATTCTTTACAGGTAGATAAATAAGGTATAAAAAATTGAAAAATGTTATATAGATAAAGTTGAGATAAAGTGGAGATAAAAAATTGTAGCACAAATATGATACTTGATGACTATAACATCTTTACAAACTAAGCAATAATGGTGAAAAATCTGCCACAATATATATTATTACTAATAATTCCAGATATTCGACTCGAAGAAATTGCCTTCTCGGATATCCGACCGGATAGCGAATATGCGATGTTGCATTCTATTCGGATATCCGATATCCGGTATCCGGTAATCTTACGATCCGGTGCATTCCTATTTTAATATACAAAAAAATTGCTGGAGCGCATTTTTGCACATCCTTCGCTAGGACTATCATCTTCATAGGCCGAATCGTTCGCTGGTTTTGTCTTCATTGGCCAAAATATACTTCAAAATAAGTACTTGAGCGCTATTTTGCGCCTATAGGAGGTTTAGCGAAAAAAATTACCAGGAATAAAATTTTCTTGTTTTTTTCCATAGGATACGAATCTGCAATAAAAAGTAAGCATTTCCATAGAAAAAAATGAATAAGGCCTGGGCCTTATTGGGCCCAAAATGGATCCTGACCCCAAAATCAAAGTAGCTCATCTAACGGCCCTCTTTTAACCCTACAATTTTCATTTGAAACATTTTTTCCAAAAATATATTGTTCTCAAAATATTTTGTGTCAAAGTTAAAATGGCCAAATATGATTCGTTACCAAATCGGGTACAGAATCTATAGGATCCCAAGATTTGACTATTTAGAATATTTATTTCAAACGTGATCTTTCGGTTGGTAGCATTAGTTTTTTTATATCGTTTTTGCAATTTGGAACGTTCCCTTGTAAGACTAATTGATACAAACAATGTATAAACAATTTCGAAACTATGTTACATTCAACAAAATCGTATGTTTTTATAAAGAAAAGTTACAATAACTGCACGAGAAGATCGCGATTTTGCTGAAGTAGTTAAAAATTTAGTACACAAGTAGTTTAGTAAATACATTAATAATTTACGGCCAATATAAACAATCCTTAACGCAGAAGACTATTTTCTGGAAGTGTTTGCACGTCTATAGCACTGAAAAGGTTAAACAATATATTTTAATGTAAATTGCATATAAATTACGAAGTTAAATCTCGTCAAATTCGATTAAATTCTTCCATTGATTAATATGCCACATAAAAGTTGAACAATTAAATTTAATCAAATAATTGGCTTTTTTTATAGTATAATATAAAAGTTAAAATGTATGTCTAAAAATACTTTTTAATCAAACATATTTGCTTATATATGAATATTACAAGTATCAGTTTTCGTAATAAAATCGCAAAAAATTTACGTATATACACACGACGCATGCACATATATAAGTGCTATACTAATTAATATTGCTTTCTTAACGCTATTCTTAATACTGAAATATATGAGGCCGCTGTCTTAAGGATATACATCATAGTTTCGCGATTAACATAGAAAAATTTTCCGCCAGTTAAGCGGAACGGAATACTCGATCTCATCATCGCGAAATGCACGTCTTTCATCAATGCTGAAGGAAGTGTGAACCAAGAAGTTGTATACAACATATAAAATATATCTTCGCTTTCCTTTTGCAAGAATTCACCACCATAGGTATATACCAACGATTGCATTACTAAATAGTTCAAGAGAAAAACACTTTTTGTTGCTTCAACATGATTTTTCTCATTTATACAAATATTTAAACGCAATCCTGAAAATAAGTATTTTATTTCAAAAGATGTACGAACATGTACAAGTTGTGAACCATGTGACGACTAAATTAAATGTGATAAAATTAAGAAATTTATTAAATATAAATTTCTTCAATTTTTATACAAATACGTATGTAGATATTATGTAAATAAAAATGCGGAATAAAGTCTTTGATATACATTACCTACTAATGCAAGCAAAACTGTCACTATCACAATTTGATATAATATAAGAAAATGAAAAGTATCTTCCAAATTTTGATACAATTCCATTAACAGGCTGTGCCTGTTAACCAAGCTAACGAATTTCTTTCTATAATTTGCCTTGCTGTTCGGCTCGTTGGTAAACGTCTTGAAATTATTTTTTAGCACTTCAAGTTGACCGGTAAGATGTATTGTAACGTTGAAGAAGAAACTATCCACGGTAAATAATAAGAAAGATAATACGCTTGATTGAACAATCTGGATAGTAATGATTATCGCATACTGTGGACCAGTAATCAACTGACTCAATGGACCAGATGGAATGAGAAGCAACCAATTTGTTGTATTAACTGCACATCACAAAAATAAAAAAAATTAAAATATTATAATATAATTTAATTTATAATTAGTCATCAAAACTAATAAAAAGATATATACTTGGAAAACTTGTGTTAAATTTAAATTTATATATATATTTAATTTTATTCAATTTAAATTTAAATTTAATGAATACATTTATTTTTATCAAACGGGCCATTCAAATTTTTGTATTAATTTAACATAAAATATGTATTATATTAATATAATGTATTAGGAAGTAACACAAATATTATGTAAACATTAACATATGAGATGAAACACTAATATAATTTATAAGAAAATTGTGGAACCATACTTCTTCAGTAAAATTAACATTTATAAAATGTTAAATTAAAATATTTTATTCATTTATCTTAGAATTTATGTTTTAAAATAAATTATTTTTATGTTGTTTAATCATTTATTCATAAATTGTATTATTATAACGCTAAGAAACATTAATTTAACGAAAATATTCAAATAACACAATAACATCATGAAAAAATTAACATTCGAACATGTTAAAAATTTTGATAAGGACGGTTTTAACACAAATACAAAAATAATTTTAACTATAAACCACATAACAAATATAATTTTACCATTCACTAAATTCATGTCTGTGAAGAATATCTGCTTGAGATTAATGAATATGATGACTGCTATATACATGCCAAGGCACACATACAACGAGTATAATAACGTAAAGGTGAGTATTTTGGCTTTAACCGCAAACTTCTTCATAATCTTCCTAGTTTCCACATTATTTTTAACAGATAACCAATCATCAATAGCAGCATTAATGTTCATACTCAGCCTCTTTTGACTGACAATAAAACACAGATTTTTTATAATTCCAGTCGAAGTAGACGCAAAGAATATTATACTTTCTATATTTGAGCTGGCATCCTTGTTGCTCCAGAGGAGCTCCGTCGTCAGACAAGGTAGTACCATAAACTAAATAACAGTTAGTATCTCAGCAAATACAATACTAATAAATATAAAAGAGATTAGTTTGATTTGTTATACAAAAATATAAAAGAATAATTTGCGATAAATGATTTTATTTTTACTGTAAGCATAAACTTGCATAACAGAAAAATAAAATTTTAAATTAAAAAATTTAAGAAATAAAATGCTAAAAAAATAAAATGTTAAATGAAAAAGAATTATATATAATAATATTAAAATTATATTTTAAAATTATCATTAAATATTTAGACAAAATTTTCTCACCAAACTACTTTGCGAATTTTTAAATTTTCCCATGATATTTTTTGAATATACGTTATACAACCATCCCTCTTGCATTAACGTACCTGTGCAATCAAACAAAAGCCCCATTGTATCTTCGTGAATACTGTCTGCTTCTGTAATGGCCACAAACCGTATACTTTTAGGAATAGTCTATGAGTAGAGAAAACGTAAGCGATGTCATCATTCCAACGTTTATTCGTCATTCTGACAAGCGGAAGAACTCGAATGATAGCTCATTCGAAACTACTTTGTTCAGTTGTTACAAACTAAATTTTGCCAAATTACCATCGATTTGCTATCGTTCAGTTCTTATTAAAAGTTATCAATAGCGCCATATTAACTTATTATTTTATCGAACTCATGTTTTATTAACTTGCGCAGAAATACTTCTTTTATAGACAAAGTGAGTGAAGGGATCGGTATCATCGACATCATGTCTTTTTACATGTCTACATTTATACTTCCATTGTCATTTCTACTATAGGAATTGCATTTAAAGTACATTAATTTGGTGAAATAATTAATTTTTAGGGCACATTTAAAGGTATTCTTGTAGAATTCATGCTTGGTAGGACAAGAGAGGATTTGACAGCACATAAAAGATCAACACAGTATTAAATAGATGGTGACAATGCTTTGGTCCATCAGTGCATATCTCATAATAAACATAATATTAATACAATTTTGCTCTGTTCCATTAATATTTATCTTTATTTACAGAAAAATACTTGTCAATTAGTTACAATTGTTTAAGAAATATTAGTTACATAGTGTTAAAGTAATTTATAAAAAAGGAAACTAAACCATCTACTTTTCTCCTAAAAGAATTTCTACTCATGTCTTTATCATTACCCTTAATACAGATAAATATGAGGCGGAAGCCTTTAGAATTTCCTTAAAAGTCATAAAATTTATTGCTACGAATTTTCCTGCAGTTAACTGCTGAGGACTGGTTGCTCGAAGAATTATCAATGGTAAATGCTTCATCATATTCACGTCAAAAGTGTACCATGGTGATTTATAAATTGCATAGGCTAATTCTTTCGATTGGAACTCCAATGTCTGTCCAGCGAAGCAATAAAGAAAAAGTTGGACCAACAGTGAAATAATAAAGACTCCATGTTTTGCAGCGGTAAGAACATCATTTATTTCAAGCGAAAGAAGTAAAAGAAATCCTGGAAAAAATAGTGTTGAATATAATAAGAACTTTAAAATAGTTACAAATTCTTTATTTATTGTTCTGAAAGTTATAAAATTATATTCATATAATTGTTTTTTATTTATTCTATGTCATGTATAACATGGAATGAATAAATATAAATTTCAAAATAACGATAAATTTGGTTACAGTTTGTTTAAGTTTAAAATAATAACTACCTTCAACGCATAAAACAACAACACTCATTAAAATTTGTGCCAAGATGACTAGAGTGAATGCTCTCTCTAAATAACTCGATAAATATATAAGGCGATAATGTCTCTTCAACAGGATGTCGAGTTTGCTACAGCAGGAAAATTCATCGCAACCCAATGCATTAAAGTTCATACGAAGAATTGCAAATTGTCCACATACGTGCATTGTGAGATCGAAAAAGAACCCGTCGTTTCCGCATTGCGAGATGCCATTAACGAGGATTTGTATGAACTGCAGAACTTCAATGGCGCAGTAAGTAAAAAAAGATGTATAGTATTTTCCAAAAGTGCAGTAGGCCGCCAGCATCAGTTTCTTTTCGTAGGTTTCATTATAAATTTGCTTTTCAGAGGTCCAGGGCAAATTGATATTGGCGAGCACGACACTAGAGACGAAGGATACGACCGAGGCACAACCTAAATAGAAAAATATCGAGGAGCCTAGCCTACCTATGCGAGCGTACTTTAACATGATATCACGGAAGTGAGAATTTTTCACGTAAGTCCAATCATGGATGACCGATTCTACCAAAATAGATTTTTGTTCCCAATATACGCGATGCAAAAGCAATTTTACTAAGCTGATTATTGACGATGAGGTTAATAGAAAAGCATCCATAGCATCTTCGTGACCATTACAATGTCGAATCATTTCTAGCGACATGATGATCGATGTACTCATCTAATTCATGAAAATAAAATGAAGATATTTATATCTCAATAAAAATTTATATCTCAATTTTTATTTTGTTTGAAACACATTAAATGAAGTGGAGATATTCATATCTCAATATAAATTTTTATTTTATTTAAAACATACAGGATTTAATATATAGGATGTTTCGCGAAGAAATTGATAAAGTTGAAGTGTGTTTTAGAAATCATTCTAAGCAAAAAAGTTCATATACACTACAGGTTAATTCAATTCAGTTATTGACACACAAATAAATAATTATATTTTAATGCAACAGACATAATATACTAAATATTTATCATTTTTATGTAAATATTATTTTCATAATCATATTAGTTGGTCGAAATGCCTATATATTGCTTGTAAACATTGCTACTTACTATACTGCTTGATGTAGGTATCATATACAAAATATCTGCATATGCCAAAATGTCTGCATATTTAGCACAGCTAAATATTGGAGGTATTTTTTAAGAATAATATGATTCTACTTGAAAACAATTTACTAAATAACGAAAATATGTCCAGAAATTTGTAATAATAATAAATGATTACTATATGCAATAGCACTACATAAACACTAATTTACAAAGCCAAATAAATACTTAGGTTGTACACTATGTAAAGCGAAAATTAGCGCTCTGAGTGAAGCGAGGCTGTTGTCAGAAATTTCCATTACTGACAAAAGTAAAATTCTTGATAATTCAGTCAAATGGAACTATAGTATATATATCAAAGACATAGAACATGGACTGTATCCGTATTTAAATAGTAGGTATATCGTATGTGGGATCAACAAAAATGAGAAAGAGAAAGCGTGAACACGGCCAAAATCTCTCTCCCTTCTTAAGATATTGAGATTGGTTAAATACAAAAGGATAGAGACTAATCGTTTCCACATCCTAGCTCTTTCATTTTTGTCGACCAATTTTACACACGGCATAGTCCATGCTCTATATTTTTGGTGTAAGTAAACCTTTTTGTTTAAAATAATCTCTAGTATAGATTTAGAAACACATTTGTCGTTTTCCTCACAAAACACCCTTGAATATAAAATATAATAGTTTAATAAAAAAAAAGTGTAACAAAATATATGTATATTCATGATACATCAAAGCATGTTTATGGATCTGTATACAAATTGAATCTAATTTAATACTCTTCTATTATTTTTACCAAAATAAAATTAATAAATACAAGTACTCAGCGAATATATAAGCTTACAAATTATAATAAATATATGATAAAAATGTAATAAAACATAACTTACTTCCACCAGCGTCGATAAGAACCATCGAATTCTCGAGAATACATTTCTTTCATTTAATACCCAGAGTCCAATTATGCCAAGAAGATTTTTATAAAATTTCAAAATGTTTGTAGTGTCAGTATTCCAATCCGTATTTGATCTCATTCTCGAACACTCTAAAACGCTTGCATAAGTTCTTTATTCCTCCGGCTATTATACACTGAATCTTCCAAATATCTCTTCGATTTGTTATTTCCCGAAAGCGAATGTATTTCTTCATCTACGTTCCTCGGCAATAACCGCATCGTTCAATATTTGATTTGTTACAGCTATAAGTACATGTGATACTTAAAGCAACCCCTCTGTGCAGTCGACCAAGTGGATTTTTTTTAAATTTATTATTTATACTTTCGGCTTTCGTGACTTTCTTGGAGAAAGCAAGTATAGCCTTCGTTTATATTCGTGTTTGTACAAATAATATAGTTACGAAAACTACACAACACAATTGTCTCCGATGAATCCTACTAATATTCTCAATGTTATACTTACAGACGTTTAAATATTTTATTCTATGATAAATAAAAAATATATAAACAGCAATATCTATATAAATAGCATGAAACTATCGATCTCTCTGAAAGACAAATTCATACGTTGTTTCTAAATAGCTTTAATATATAAGAAAGAAGAAGAAAAGAAAAACTCTATGCAGGAAAATCGTAGTGAAGTACAGTAAGAATTTGTGACATTGATATTATTTCATCATTTTTTCATAATAACCGTTATATATTAAATAATATTGAAACGGTTTATACATATTCTCGCTGATCGTCAATGTGGTAATAGAGGTACAATTGCACCGTCAAAATTAAGACAACGTGTTTTATTGCGAGATGTTACTGTTTAATTTCAACGATATTATTAATTACATATTTAAAAATAAATTTTAAGTTATACATATTACAATAAACATAAAATAATATTTCAATATTTTAGTACACAATATTCGATAGAATTATATTATTATATCAATAATGTTATTATATAGAGTATCCGACATGCTTGTAGATACCTTGAATTTGTTTTTAAATACTTCGAGTTGACTTGTGAGATGTATTGTGACGTTGAAGAGGAAGCTGTCCACAATACATAATAAGAAAGCTAATATTACAGTAGAGATATAACAGTACAGATATAATTTAATTTACAATTATATTAAAAATATAAGTAAACAAAGATAATAGCGCAATAAATACAATTAGATTTTATCATCCACTAAATTCACGTCCATGAAGAACATTTGCTTCACATTTATGAACGCGATGATTGCTACGTATGTAAGTGTTAAGAATTATCTACAAATAACGAGTTTAACAACATATATGAGTATTTTGGATTCAATCGCATACTTTTTCATAATCTTTTTAGTTTCTTCATTATCTTCAGCAGACAACAAATCATCAATAGCATCATTAATGTTCGTATCCAGTTTTTTTACTGACAGTAATATATATGCTTCTTATGATTACGATCACGGTAGACACAAAATATACTATACATTTTACATTTTGAGCTGGCGTCCTGGTTGCTCTGGAGGAGATCCATCATCACCCAATATCATAAAATAAATAACAATTAATATCTCAACAAACATTAATCAATATAGAAAAATATGCAATAAATAATTTTTCATTTTCCTTTATTATAAGCATAAACTTGCCAAACAGAAAATGAAATGTTAAAAGAAGGAATTGAATTTCTTGAAATCATTACTGAATATTTAAAAAAAAATGCCCACAAAATTACTATAATATACAAATTTTAAGACTTCGCCTATCATGTTCTTTGAATACAATACATTACACTATCATCCCTCTTGCATTAAAATATTTATGTAATCATGCAAAAGTCTCATGTATATCTTCGTAAGTATTGCCTTCGTCTGCAATAACTACAAACCTAACCGTATACTCTTACGGTTAGGTGTAGTATATGAGTAGAAAAACGTATGCGATGTCATCTAAAGCTCTAGAAATACCAAAGTAGCGCATAGGTCCTCCAATTTGGACCATTTGTATATTACAATTATACAATTTATACCAATAATACTAAGCGCTTATTAGACTACAGACGACTAAATCAAAATGGCGGTCGAAATAGCCAATAGGAAAGTTGTCGGCATTTCGGCTCAGATAAAAGGAATGCGCTACTTTGATATATCTAGAGCTTCAATGTCATCGTTCCACCCAGTGTTGCCAGGTGTTTAAAAGTTATCTGTATACATTGCTATTTTCTTAATATTTCAGCAATTTGAATTTTTTCTCTGTGATGGTAATCGTACATTTTTGTAATATCCATGTTTTCCATAATGTGCATAATTTTCTACAATATCTTTGAATGCATTCCGTGTTATGATGTATTTTAATTCACCTTAATATTCAGTGAACTACAAAAATAAAATGATATATTATGCCGATTATATATACATGACACTCTTTGTTAGTCCGCCAATATTTGTGAACGATCATGATCTAAATAATAGCGTGTTGATCTGTTTCATAGTCCGGTATTCATAGTTCGTTCTAATTTTAAGACCGTCTAAAGTAATGTTTAAAAACTGTTGCATGTAAAAGTCGTAGTTGTAATCGTAAGACTGTAAAAAGCGATAAATTGATTAACTACTGCGTCGGGACCAAGCATTGTCGCGTCCTCTGCGCAGAAGCAACACGAGTGAAACATCATAACCTCGAAGCCATGATCACGAACGCAAATCCCGTCGAGAGATTATGATTAACGCCTTATCCTTATGATCAATCAATCGGAAGACAGTCACGTGACTTATCGCTTGCCTCGTAGCCAATCAATTTATTGCTTTTTATGACGTCTTACGGTTACGACTAATATTTTTACGTGCAATGGCTTTAAAAGATCGCTAATGCGATCTTCTGATTGGTTCATGACATCCTAAGACTGTACTGACGACAGTCTCAAATATAAGAATCGATCATACATACCGACCTAGATCTCGACTTAGAGCGGAATCCATAAACGTTGCTTAAAATTCGAGATGGTCTTGAACCAATCAAGCTAGTGCATGAACCAATCAGAGAGTATCTATATTGCTTGAGATTAAGAACGGACTATGGATTCTGGCCTTAGTCTTACTTTAAAGCTTATAAAAACTTAAAAATTTCAAATGCAATGAAAATAGCTTTTTTTAAATTATTTTAAAGTCAGTCTTGAAATAATTTAAAGTTCTAAGGTTATTTTAGATTAACCTTTTATACCTTAAATTACCTCAAAAATTTTCAAGTAAACTTTTAATTATTTTTAAAAACCTTAACTTCATTATATATATAAAGTAAATTTTTCTAAGAGAGGAAGTAGTATGATCTGTATATATGTATATACATATAATATATATATATACGTATAATAATTTGTTTATCAGTATTACATTTTAATAACATATTACTTGTATAATTAAATTAAGGCTACACGATGAAAAACAAAAATATCTCTTTCTTGAAGGAATTCCCTCTCACGTTTCTAGCATTACCCTTAATACAGATAAATATGAAGCAGAAGCCTTCAAAATTTCCTTAAAGCTTAAAAAATTTATTGCTAAGAACTTTCCTGCAGTTAATTGATGAGACTTGGTTGATCGAAGGATCATTAATGGTAAATTCTTCATGACGTTTAAATCAAAATTGTACCATGGTAAGTCATAAATCGCAGAAGCTAATTCTTGTGATTGGAATTCCAACGTTTGTCCAGCGAAGCAGTAGAGAAATAGTTGCAGCAATAAAACAACCAAGAAAAGGAGATGTTTCATGGCAGCGTATGTACTGTGCATCGAAAGCGTAAGGATAAACTGAAAACCTGAAATACATATGATAATGAACTTACAGTATGCGCCAAAAAAATGCGACTCTCTTTTAATCGAAATCATATCGAATAAATATTTGGTAGAGGGATAAAATATTTGTGTTATAATTAAATTTTCCCCCGTCCACTCACTTTATTTAACTAAACCGACAACTGAAGTATTAGTTATGAGAGTCGCATTTTTTCTTGGCGCATACTGTATATATACCTACGATAATTATTAGTAAATTTAGATTATAAATCTTGTAATAAATTTTATATATCTATTCTGTAATTAAACCAGAATTAAGTAAAGGCGTTAAAAAATCGTATGTTTTATATTTTCATTTTTTACATGACATAAAAATTGTTACTAAATGATGTAGATATATTACATTACTCTGTTTCAAAAATTTTATCATAACGTTAATTGGATTACGATTTATTTGAGATAAAATGTACCTTCAACGCATAATAAAATCACACTCATTAAAAGTTGAAATAAGATGACCAAATTGAATGCTTCTTGCAAATGATAAGCTAAATATATTAGGCGATGATGTCTCTTTAACATAATACTAAGTTTATTGCGATCAAAAAATTCTTTGCTATTTTTTATTTCAGAGAAGTCCACCCTGAAAACTTCGAACTGTCCACATACATGCATTGTGAGATCAAAGAAAAAGCCATCATGTCCGCAATGCGAAATACAGTTGACAATGATTTGTAACATCTGCAGGACTTCAACGAAGCCGATAGATGTATAATTTCCGAAGACGCAATAAGCTGGTAAAAGCATTCTCATTTCGCTTGTTTTATTGTAAATCTGTTCTTTAAAGGTCCAAGGCAGATCAAAATTGGTGAATATAAAAGATGAGAAGAAAAACATGCCAGAAGAATATCCAAGATAAAAAAATACCGAGGAACCCCGTTTACCAATGCGTGCGTATTTTAGCATAATGTCGTTCGTATAAGGATTTTTCACAAAAGTCCAATCATTGATGACAGATTCCACCAAAACTAAATTGTGTCTCCAATTTACACGATACAAAAACAGTTTCAATATACTTGTTATCGATGAGGATGCTGATAAAAAAGCGTCTAATGCGTCCTCATGACCACGGCAATGTCGGATAACTTCTAATGACATGCTGATCGTTGCACTCAGCTAATTTAAAAAAATAAAGATATTGAGTTTTTGTGAAAGATACTCCATTTTTTATTAAATTATACACGGTCTGACAGAAAAACCTAACGCTTTTATAATGGTTGTAGTTTCGTCAACGGGGAGGATCACGTGGCTCTCATACAGCACACATGACGCCATTTTAGTAGGTATGGAGTAGTAAGAAAAATAGCTACGAAAACCTGGTGGTTCTTAAATTAATACCATGCAGGCAAGTTTTGCATATATACAACTGTGTCGTAAATATACTGTTTTGTAAATATACAGCATAATGTATCTCATTTATAAACATACTCAACATGCTTATTTAATAGCAACTGGAACTCAAAAGCTGCTATCTGATGTATCGTCTGGAAACTTACCTTAATATCACGAGACACGGTGCGACGCGTAATGTGTAACTTCCAGACTAGCCTACAAGAATGTGCGAAAAAATGTAAAATATTTCAATGACATATTATTTTCAACATTAATTGAACAGTTAATTAAGTGACACATATTATGTTACACATTACAAAGCTTGTTAATATATAAAATTAACCTACATAATATCAATTTAAACACCGCAGGTTTTCGTAGATATCTTTTCCAGTAGAGTTTGATAGCTACTAAAATGGCATCATGTATGTTGTTGAACATCACTGAGAATGCAATCCTTACATTATGCCAACAGAAAAATTACAGGTTTCTCTGCCAAATCCTGTATTTTGTATTTTATTTAAGGTAACCTTAATTAATATTTATCAAACATTTCAACTTACTTTATTTTATGTAATAAGACATTATCAAAATTGAACAAATGTGACATACAATATATATAGATAAAATTTATTATCTCAAATTAGACAAAACATAATACGAAAATAAGAAAGCAAAATAAAAATTAGACATAGGCCGGGTACTCATAGTCGGATCTTATTATCAAGATCATCTTAAGTACAGATTTAAGATGTTATGAACCAATCAGAGAACTATATTAGTATCTTAAGATATTACTTAAGACAGTCTTAAAATAAGAAATGACTTTATGAATACCAACTATTACTTTCTTTAATAACAACTGGCAGTTACAACTTACTTCTATTATCATCGACATAAACCATCGAATTCTCGAAAATATTTTTTTTTTATCGAGCACCCAGAGTCCAAGTATACCAAAAACATATTTATAAAGCGTTAAAACGTATGAAATTTCCGCATTCCACTCTACAATCAATCCCATTTTTAGCACTTTAAAACCTGCAGACTATGATAATACCTTTCAATTTATTTCATTTGATAACTCTGTTGCAATTATATTATACTGAATTTCTCTTCAGTTTGGCTTCTCCTCAAAAGATAATGTATTATAGTCCTTCGTTTCTCCGCAATAACTGCATTGTGATGATATTCGATAACTATAACCTGCATTTATTTTACTGCGACAACCCCTCGAGAAACTGACTTCCTCGGATTTCTTTCTAATTTATTATTTACATCTTTTACCGTTTCTTTTAACTTTCTAAAAATCCAAGTATAGCTTGTGTTTCCATTTCCATATGTATTGTTTGCATAAATAATATGGTTATACACGACATTGTCCTGTAAAATACCTACTTCGTCTCTGAAATAATAGGTTTATATCCGTTTAAGTTATATTTATTTGATAAAAAATTTACGGCACCAACACTGAAACCGTTTCTTGAATTATTGTCCTATCAGCTTTCCTTGAAAAAACGATTTATTTTTTCCAGGTAGAAAAATATAAATAAGGTATAAAATCAAGCGACGCAGTAGCGTCGCGACGGCAAGTGCATAAAAATATGAAACGGACCGCTTGACTGCTTGATGCGTGAACGTCATTGCTTATAATATGTATATGTTCGTGCCGCTGCCAAAGTCGCAACATTACGACTAGCTTTTTTCGGAGTTTTGACATCGGCAAACTTTCGATTAAAATTATTCAGAAACTAAAACGACAATCAAAAATCTAACAATCCTTTTATTATATAATGCCATTGCGATTTTTCGATTGCGACCAGTCCAAATAAAATTGGTGCAGTCGGTATCGAAATCGGGTCCCGAAAAGAGACTACTCCAGATGTTCGGATTCTTTTCAGTCATACGTATAACGCATCATATAAACTATAATATAAAGCGTTTTGTCCATCAAGCTGCTTTCACAATGCTGCTTTCATTCAAATAATATTATGAAAATTAACAATGTAAGTGAATATTAATGCATATACATGTGTAATAATTATCGATGTACACAAGACAGACAAACAGAGACAGCGCGCGCGCGCGTGTGTGTGAGTGTGTGTGTTGTGCGAGAGAGAGCGAGAGAGAGCGAGAGAGAGCGAGAGAGAGCGAGAGAGAGAGAGAGAGAGAGAGAGAGAGAGAGAGAGAGAATATGGTGGGGTATTTGACTGATTTAGGCGGCCAAAATTATTTTTGTATTAATAGTTTAAATGAATTTAAATGTGCCATTTTACTAATCCATTGTATTTTAAGCTGTAGGAAATATTTTTTTATGAAAAATCATAGTTTCTACAATTTTTAACTATTAATTATTCTCTTTAATTAAAACATAAGTTTAAACTTAAAATGTATATAATAATATCAGCTCGAATCATTATTACATTTTCAAAAATTAACAAAAAACAATGAAACCTCTAAAAAAATCTTTTTTAAAAAAGGAAAAATATACATCAAGTGCATAAAAAAGATGTCGCATATTAAATTTTTTTTTAATGCAACCCAGGCACGCCAATCATTTTCTTTACTATAATCCAATAGACAATTTTAATCACTATCTTAAGATAGACTAAAAGTGATTAAAATTGTCCATTGGATTATAGTGAAGAAAATACTTGGCGTGCCCGGGTTGCATTAAAAAAAATGTAATATTCGATACCCTTTTATGCACTTGGCGTATATTTTTCCTTTTTTTAAAAGATTTTTCTTTTAGCGTTTTATACTGTGTTGATCTTCCATGTGCTGTTAAATTTTTTTTTGTCCTATTACGCATGAACTTTACAAGAAAAGCTCTAAATATATCCAATGGAGTCATCTGCTAAAAAATTAACAACAGTTCCTTTAACTCAGTTGAAGACGAGATACACCTCTTTATGGCAATAATCTTCTACGATGATAGTGAAATCTTTCAGCAAGACAATGTTTCCTATTACATTGCATGGGATGTTGTTCAATAATTATTTAGGAGAAACAAGAGGAATACTACAAAATTTTGTTCTAGTCACCAAATTCATCTTATCTCAGTTACATTGAGCGTTAGGATGTATAGAACAAACCAATTTACTCCATATAACTCCCGCATAACTAAATAGTTTAAAGAACTGCTGTTAATGTCTTGATAGCAGATCCCAATAAATACATTTAGAGATCTTGTAAAGTCCAAGTCTGATATAAGAGCGCTGGCAGTATATGTAATTTGGATTTTTTCTCTGTATATTCCTCAGAAAAAGTCCCCAAAAATTCTCCTAAATTTTTTGTACTTCTAAAAAATCTGTGGAAAGAAAGAACCTCCAAATTTAAGCGAAAGTCCCTGACCTGGTTACAGTGATTCCACCGTTTATCCATTATTCTAGCGAGCGGAACAACTCGAATAATACATCGAAACTACTTCGTTCAGTTGTTACAAACAAAACTTTGCCAAATTATTATAAATATACGATCGTTTGATTCTTATCAGATATTATTGTAAGTTATCAATAGTATATTACCTTATTAATTCACCGAACTAACGTTTTATAAACTTGCGCAAAAATATTTCTCTCATCAGCAAAGCGAAAAGCGATCAAGACATATCATGTCTTTACATTCGTATTTCCATAGTCATTTCTATCACACAAACAACATTTAGTGAAGTACATTTGGTGAAATTATTAATTTTATTTCTCTGATAATGATTTTGTACCTATTCCTTTTGTCACGACAAACACAACTTAATAAAATTTATATAGAATAATATGGAACTATAATATAGAATAATATGGATACTTTATAAATCTTTCTAAATTTTTTTTTACATTATTATGCTTCAACATTTTATATATCTTCGTAACAGTTTCTTTTACATTGAGTCAAAACATTATGATCACTTACGTAATATTGTGTTGATCTTCCATGTGCTGTCAAAACCGTTCTTATTATAAGCTTGCTACAAGACCTTTAAATGTATTTATTGACATCTGTTGCCAAGATGTTAACAGCAATTATTTTAACTGTAATTTATGAAAGAGGAGATATGTAGAATTTGTCTGTTCAACATGTTCCGCAAATGCTCAATGGGTTCGAGAGTGAATTTGGTGACCAGAACAAAATTACTCTAAATGTGCCTTATATGTTTCTCAAACTATTATCGAAAAACCCGCACAGTGTAGCAAAGCATTTTGCTAACAGATTCGACTGCTATAAAAGACTGTTACCATAAAGGAGAATACTTCGTCATCAATAATTAGTTAAAGGAAATGTTGTTAATGTTTTGGCAGCAGATTCCAATAGATACATTCAGAGCTATTCCTGTAGAATTCGTACCTGATAAAATAACAAAGCATTTGGCAACTAGCATATGGAAGATCAATGGTATTAGATAATAGGTACTTACAAAATCACAATATTTTGGCTCATCAGTGCATATATCGCATAAACATAATATTAATATAATTTGTTCTGTTCCGTCAAATTACATATTTTTATTCGCTATCATTTACAGAAAAATGCTTATTAATTGGTTACAATTGTTTAAGAAACATTAGTTATATTTAAAGTAATTTATAGTAATTATATAGAATAAGGGATCCCGCCCCGATGACCTTGACATATGTTGTCAAGGTCATGATTCTTAGTAATCTCTGACAGATTTTAGTCGTCACTCGTTATCCATTAAAAAGTTATTAACAAAATAAGTTCAAGAAATAACATTTCTTCCACTATATTTAAAACAAAAATTCTATATCTATTAAAAATAAAAATTTGCTTTGAAAATATTATTTTTTTTGTATAATTATTTGTTTTTAAAGTAGAGAATTTCTTTTTGAAGCAAAAAATTTGTGATTTTGTAACGATTTCAAGCGAAATGAAATCCACCTCACATTCGCCTATAGAAGCACACACGACATTCTTTACATAAAGCGAGGTCAACCCCATTTCCCCATCTGCCTAGGGGCGTACAATTTTCCACGCGAGATCCACTCCACCTTCCCTCCTACTTGGGGACTCGCGAATTTCCACGTAAAGCGAGACCCACCCCTCCTTAGAGGCGCATGACCTTCTGTGTAACGTAGACCTCGCTTCGCATAGAAAGTCGCAAGCTCCTAGACAAAGGGAGAATATTAGTTAATATTGTATATATACATATAGTAGAAATGTGACATTATTTCCTAAACTTTTTTGTTAATAACTTTTTAATAAATAACGAGTGACGGCCAAAATTGTCGGAGGTCACTCAAGGTCATGACCTTGAAAACATATGTCAAGGTTAAAATCGTCGGGGGGTCTCCTATTCTATATAATTGTCTAATTTGTAAAAGAAAAAATTAGATCATCTATTTCTCTCCTAACAAAATTTCTACTCATGTTTTAATCATTACTCTTAATACAGATAAATACGAAGCGGAAGCCTTCAGAATTTCCTTAAAAGTCATAAAATTTATTGGTACGAATTTTCCTGCAGTTAATTGCTGAGGATTGGTTGCTCGGAGAATTATCAATGGTAAATTTTTCATCATGTTCACGTCAAACGAATACCACGGTGATTCATAAATTGCATAAGCTAATTCTTTTGATTGGAACTCCAACGTCTGTCCAGCGAAGCAATAGAGAAAAAGTTGTATCAACAGTGCGATAATATAGACGCCATGTTTCATAGCAGTAAAAGCATCATTTATTTCAAGTGAAAGAAGCAAAAGAAAACCTAAAAGAAATATAATGATGAATATAATTAATAATAACTTTAAAATAATAACAAATTTTTGTAAAATAATTACAAATTTATTGTTATAACTTGTATATATAGTAACATGGAATGAATAAGTATAAATTCCGGAGCATAAAGATAAATTTGATTATATTGTTTAAATTTAAAATAATAACAACCTTCTACGCATAAAACAAGAACGCTCATTAAAACTTGTGCCAGAATGACCAGAGTGAATGCTTTCTCCATATAATACGATAAACGTACGAGGCGATAATGTCTTTTCAACAAGACATCAAGTTCGTTACAATAAGAAAATTTATCGCAACCCAATGCGTTGAAGTTCATACGAAGAATTGCGAATTGTCCACACATGTGCATCGTGAGATCGAAGAAGAATCCGTCGTTTCCGCACTGCGAGATGCAGTTAACAAGGATCTGTATGAACTGCAAAGCTTCAACGGCACAGTACGCGAAAGAAGATGTATAGTAATTTCCAAAGGTGCAATAGGCCGCTAACATCAGTTTTCTTTCATACGTTTCATTAAAAATCTGCTTTACAGAGACCCAGGGCAAATTGATGTTACTGAGCATGACACTGAAGGCGAAGGCTCCCGCGGCACAAGCTATGTAGAAGTATATCGATGAGCCCAGCCTACCTATTCGCGCGTACTTCAACATGATATCACGGAAATGAGAATTTTTCACGTAAGTCCAATCATGGATGACCGATTCCACCAAAACGAATTTTTGTCTCCAATATACGCGATGCAAAAGCAATTTTACCAAACTGGTTATTGACGATGAGCTTGATAGAAAAGCATCCATGGCATCCTCGTTACCATTACAACTCCGAATCACTTCTAATGACATAATGATCCATGTACTCGTCTGGTTCATGAAAATGACATAAAAATATTGCGTTTTATTATAAATACCTTTAATTTTATTTGAAATACATATGTATATGATTTAATATGCAGGATGTTCCATGAGGAAGTAGACAAACTTCTAAAATGTGTTCTAGAGATTATTTTAAGCAATAAAGTTTATATACGTTCATATATAATAATAATGAGTGGCTATGTGCAATAATTTTATTACCTCAATGCCAATCTTTAATAACAAATAAATATTTGAAGTATTACGCCGCGTATCTATATAGCGAGGACTGGTGTTTTGAGAAAAGTCCGTTATCAGAAATTTATATTACTGACAGTAAAAATTTTCGCATCGCGATAATTGAGCTGAATAAATTTATGATTTACGTATATGAGCCTTTTTGCTTAGAATAACCCCCTAAAATACATTTTTTAAACACATTTGTCGATTTCCTCGCAGAAATTTTCCCTGTATATGAAAGTTTCTGTGTATATGAAATATAATAAGTGTAACAAAGAATATAATAAATATAACAAAATATATTTAAAACAAAGAAAAACACGTTTACACTACATACAAATAGAACAAAATTTAACAGGTTTCTATTATTTTTAACGAAATAAAATTAATAATTGCAAGTATACACATACCTAATAAGATTACAAATTATATTGAATGTTTGATAAAGCATAACTTACTTCCACCACCGTCGATATGAACCATCGAATTCTCGAGAATACATTTTTCTCGTTTAATACCCAGAGTCCAATTATGCCAAGAAAATTTTTATGAAATTTAAAAATATTTGTAGTATCAGTATTCGAATCCGTGTTTGATCCCATTCTCAAGCACTGTAAAATCTCACTCTTGCGTAAGTTTTTTATTACGATTACTGTACAATAAATCTTCCAAATATCTCTTCAAATTGTTATTCCTCAAAAGCGGTTGTATTTCTTCGTATACGTTCCTCCGCAATGACCGCATCGTTCAATATTCGATTTGTTAGAGGTACCTACAAACACTTAAAACAACCCCTTTATGGTTCAATCGTCCAACTGGATTTTTTTTTATTTATTATTCATACCTTTAACTTTCATAACTTTCTTGGAAAATACAAGTATAGCCTTCGTTCTTATTCATATTTGTACAAATAATGTAAAATAATAAGCGGCACAACTCCTCAAGATGAGTCCTACTAATCTGGAATGTTAGACGCTTAAATATTTTATATTATGATAAATAAAAGATACATAAAAAGTCCTCTCTAAGATATCTCATGAACTGTTGCTCTCATTGATATGATGGAAAAATTCATACGTTAATTTTAGATTGATTCAATATAAGAAAGAAAGAAAAGAAAATTTTACGTAGGAAAATCGTAATAGGGTATTGTAAGAATTGTGACAATATTATTTTATCATTTTCTTATGATATGTTCATTATACATATGTTAAAATATCTAAGATAGAAATTTCTTTTTCGTCGTATATATACTACTGCTAATAATTAATAAGTACATTTGTAGAACATTGTATTTCTTCGGAGAAGAAAATTATTCTAAAAATTATTCTGAATAAGAAACAAGTCAACAATAAACAATAAATTCTTAATTTATATGTATATATATTATCATATTGATGATTATTGAGTTATAAGATTGTGCGTTTCGCGCGATTTATTACAATATGGTATAATACAACAATCGTTCGAGCTCTTTGGACATAATATATTCTTATCTAACGTTTGGCAAAATATATTAATCGACATCGTACGCAGACATAGCTAGAAGTATTCACGTATGCAAAAAAATGAAAAAAAAAAAGAAAATATCGTTGAAAATATCATAATTTATAATTATATGCTGACAGTATCAATTTTACACATCTATCATCACTCTGAGAACGGAAAGGTAGGAGCCTGTAGCTTTTAAAATCTCTTTGAATGAAAATAAGTTCATCGGTAGAAATTTTCCGGCTGTTGTTTGGTGACGCAACTTTCCTCGAAGCATCACCATAGGTAGATCTTTCATTATTTTTACATCAAAATCGTACCATGGACTATCGTAAGCGCTGTACGCGATCCTTCCAGTTACATGCTCTAGCTGATCGCCAGCATAGCAATAAAGATATAGTTGCACCAGCATCGTCAGAATTAAGACAACGTGTTTTATTGCTGCAATATTATCGTTCAATTTCAACGATATTATCAATTGCATACCTAAAAATAGATTTTAAATTACTACAAAAAGACCTGCAGTAATATTTCAATTTTTTAATATACAATATTTAAAAAAATATCAATAATTTTATTTTTAACATTTTATTTATTTAAATTTTTATTTAATATTTCATCAATTTAAAATCTTTATTTCAAAATGTATGTGTAATACATTCTTGGTTTTTAAGAATGTATTTACTTTCTGCAGAACGCTATACCGATACGTAAACTTTACGTACAAGTGATCGAGATCATTAAGCTCTAAGCTATATGTCTTCAGTGATCATTAGAAGGTCTAATCTACCATGCTAAAGGCTGGACAAGCAAAGATGAGCTTTTCAAAATTCTATTCGTTAGGTATATATCAATTTGGATTGGTGGTTATTATTGTAGCAAAGAGCGATAAGTAATTTCAATTTTTAAGCATTTTTGTGTTGTTATGTATTTTATTTAAATGTGTGTGTGTTACAAAAAAACATATTCAATAAAATTACATACTTTATATCATTTCAAGATTGAATTTTATAGCATGCTTATTCTTTCTTTCCTTTTAAATTAATAATTAGGTTATTTATATTTATAAAGATAGATTGTAAACATTTTTTCACTAAAAGTGTGAAATGTATGAAAAACTTGTGTTACATTTATTAAGAGTTTATTTCCTTGTAAGTAAAATTTACAATAGCCATACTCAATATCACTCAATAGTATTCTAATGATAATAATATAGTTTTAAATGTTTACCGGTAACAGATTTAGTAAATATGATAGGCACATTTGCCTTTTCAAGAAATATCTAAATATGTATGTAATCTCTTGAGAGATTTTATTTGTCTTATGTTTCATTTTTTCATTTTTGTAATATTTTTGATATTTATTTAACATTTTACCCTTGCTCTAAGTTATGAAATTCTTTATTAAAGTAGTTACAATCTCGACATGTTAGCTAATATTTAATATATAATTTTTAGAACTTTAGAAAGTCAAATCGTGTAAAAGAAGGAATTGTGAAGTTTAATATATAATATCATAAATTAATATTGTAATATGCAATAATAACGTTACATCACAGAATTACATCTATCTTATCAATTTGGAGTGAAAATATTAAATGATTTATGAACGTTTGTTACATAAAAAGCTAATAAATGTAAATTTTTTTGTAAATTTTAATTAATACACAGTAAAAAAATTTTTGTATTTGTGTTGGAAACGGTCTACTCACGTTCGTGTTAACAGTTTGTATTGAATTTTTTAACATATTCGAGTGTTAATTTAATATAATGTGATTATGTTATTTAAAGATTTTTTGTGAAATTGATATTCAATGTTTCTTAGTCTCAAAATGACACAATTTATGAGTAAATGAACAAGGGGACATGCGATTTATGTTAAATTTAACACATTTTTTCCAACTGTGTACAATTCTAAAACATAAAACGCAATCATTTTTGCCAAGGAAAGATCATTGTATTTTGTATTGTATAGTGCATAGTAAGACATAAATTTAAAAAAACAATTTTAAAATCACGAAAACGAAATACCTTCTACACAAAGCAACAACACGCTCATTGAAACCTGCGTTAAGATAGCCATGTTGAAAGCATACTCAAAACTGTCAGCGAGTTTTATTAAATGGCAGTGTCTGATAATTAACATCTGTATCTTCTTTTTGCAGTTTTGTTTTTCCACCTCGATGCCAGCGAAATCCATTTGCAGTACTTCGAACTGCCCGCATAGATGCATCGCGAGACCGAAGAAGAAACCATCATTTCCGCAATGTGAAGTGGCATTGACGAAGATCTGTGCCGCTTGCAGTAACAAGACGCAGCTGTACGTGATTGTTGGTAGCGACCCGAAAACGCAGTAGGTTGCTAAAAAATACGTCGTTACCATCGTGTCGTTATCATTCGCCTTGGAGACGTTTAGCCAAGGTATCAAACTGTCGAACGGTACGGCCATGAAGAGAAACGAGACGCCTGATGCGTAGCCCAGATATAATATCGTCAAAGACACCACTCTGCCGACATGGGTGTACCTCATCATAACTTCCCGTTGTTGCTTGTCTCGAGACATCGACCAGTCGTCGATAATGGACGTCACCAGGATGTAAGTGTGCTTCCAGGTGAAGCGGATAACGAGAAGCTTGGAGAGGCTGACGACAGATGAGAGGTCCATTAGAAAAGCCTCCATCATGTCCTCAGTATCGAGGCACTGCCGATATGTTTCCAGAGACAGGCTGCTGATAGTACTGATCTAATCGCGGAAGGGATCGCGTTAATTCGCGATCTCTTTATTTTTATTTGCTAATTACTCAAAAGTTTTAAATATCTATGGCTAGATTGTTCCACCTTTCGATAAATATTAGCTCACTCTTACTCTCCTATTCTCTTAACCTTTTATTCTTTTACTCTTTTGTTTATCCATTAAATAAATTCCCACATAGTTTATCCAAAGATGGAACAACCGGTCCTAAGTATTTTTTGTTAAAAAAAATTTTTCTAGAAACGAAAAAAGAAATAACGACAGAGTAAAATATACTTTGATGAAGACATTCTTTCCCAGTGAGAAATGATAATGGAATCGATGTCGAATCGATGTCGATTCGACGTCGAAATCATCGAATCGACGTCAATTCCATTGTCATTTCTCACTGGGTTGTATATATCATTAATTTGTTAATAATTATTTCTGTAATATTTACCTGGATCAAAATGGCTAAGGAACATCGTGCAATAGATTTGAGCTCTCCCGCATTCAAAGGCCAAACTCCAATTATACTAAGAACTTTTTCGTAAACATTTAGAGCATAATGAGATTCGTCATTCCAATTTCTTGCTTCCTTCATTATTTAGTCAAAATATCTATCTTCTTTCTAAGATTTGGTTAAAAAATTAATTAAGCCTAATGTGTATCACGTTCTGTATTGTATCAAAATCTCAGTCTAATTTAAATAATCTCAATTACAAAATTTTGTTCATGTTAATATTAAATTACAGCAATATTTTTTAACCTTAGAATGTAATCGATATGTAAATTTTACGTATAAGTGAGCGAAATCATTGAGCGTTAAATTATGCCTCTTCAATGATCATTAAAAGATCTAATCTGTCAAGCTAAATGCTAGGACAAGCGAAGATGAGTTTTTAATATTTTGTGTTATAATATTTTATTTAATTAAATAATTTATTTAATTAAGTATTATGAAGAGACACATACAGACATAATTAGATTGTTTGCTTTATATCAATTCTAGAGTGCTTTTACTTTTTTCTTTTCTCTTTTAAATAAATAATTAAATTATTTATGTTTATATAAAAGGCTAAATTATAAATATTTTGTCATTTAAAACAGTGAAATGTTTGAAAAATTTATGTTACATTAATTAAAAGTGGCCTCTTTCCTTGTACATAAAAAAGTCTCAGTAGCAATATTATAGGTATCACTCAATAGTGATAGCATTCTAAAGTTAAAAAAATGCGTCGCACTATTAGTAAATTTGCGAATATATACATGAAAATACACTTTAATGACAAAAAAATTACATATATTTTATTTAATGTTAATTCAATCAAAAAAACAGGTTAATGCTATAATTGCGAATAATTGTCACGCACAAGACGAGTAAAATTACTGATATCCGTTTCTCCCGATAACGTTTATTCGATTTTTTTTACTGTGCATTGACCAAGCTCCAAACTTATTATGAAAGCGCGCGGAAGCAAAGCCATCTTACTACCTACGCCGTCGAGGGCGAGGCGATCTTCTTTGATCTTTTATTCAAGTGAAAAACGACGTTGCGCCACGCGGAAACTGAATCGGCACATCGAAATCACATGTTTCTATACGATACGTTGCTTTGTAGTTGAGGACTGTCTCGCGAACTTTTGAACTCTTACCAATTGCAGTCTCTACCAAGAGACCTTTGAGCGAATATATGCATATAGGATATGTGTAACGCAGTACACACAACCACGTGTCTTTTTTATCGTAGCAAGAACATAAAAGGAAATACGAAAATTAATAGTGTATCACAGTCTTCTTATGCTGTAACTCTCATGTAACTGAAACCGAAACATATAAGTATCCTATGGCATTACAATACATTTTGTTTATCATAAAACGTTAGTCTATCATTCTGTGCTGTTGAATTGAAAGGGGACGAAAAAGAGGGATATAAGATGTCGTGTATTGTTGAAGAAAAATTGGAAACTTTTGTATCAAAACATCGCGACGGGAAGCGACAGATATAATCTACAATATTGCGCACCTTTAATAACTAATAATATATTATTTATTCATCTAACCTAACACGTAGAACCGAAAGATACGACGCCGTGGACTTTAAGATATCTTTGAACGTCATCATGACTATGAAATTTCCAGCTGTCAGCTGATAAGGAACACTGGCTCACATTAGAATAATCTGAAAATCCTTGGCTACACTAGCCGGTCGCTCGTACCAATCACAGTCGTAAGTGGCATAACACAATGCAGTGCTTCTCATCTCCAAATAATCACCGACATGTAGAACGACAATTGAATCAGCATAAGAAGTAAGATACTAGTGCTATGTATAATCATAGATAGATTTCCAAGAGGTAACGATGCAATTAACATGTATCCTAGAAAACATTGAAAATAATGAAATTTTTATTGATACATTATGCTTTATTAATTTGTTATTTTATTCAAAAATTTATTTTTATAGCGCATATAACTATTTTACAATTCAAATTGAAATTTTATCTTGTGATTACGAATTTTGTAAAAAATCTTTAAATTTATCAATCTTTCATTTAATAGCACATTACCATCTGTACACATAACAGTACTGATAACGAACGAGTACATCAAAACGTTCGCATTAAACAATTCCTCCATACACTCCGCCAACCGGATAATTAAGTTGGCAGTGCCTTTGGACCATTTCGGCTATTACGCATCGTGCCCAACATAAACACCCACTATGATATCCACGAGAATGAAGGTAAGTACTATCACGCACGTAGACAATGCATATTTCAACGAATCATATCATTATCATTCCATAATCCAGCGAACTTCTTATCTTTCTGCATGGCCCAATCGTCCATTATAGAGGTGACTATCTCGAGTAAGATACCTGAGCCGAATAAGGCCCACCTATAATTTATTTTATTTTTTTTTAAATTCTATTTATAAGGATATTGAAATAAACTAAGTGATAATCAAATCTTTATTTCATTCACTCCCAAAAATAAAATATATTATTTATATAGAATATATGTAAATAAACGAGAAAAAAAAAATTTTATTAAACTCTGACATTGGGTCTTATTACGTGCACATGAATATAATAAGACCCAAATAAAAAATAAATTAAAAATAACAAAGAAAGTAAACATTTTCTTTCTAAATCAATTTTAAAATGATTATTAATCAAAACAAATAATAATAGTTATAATAATAATCACGTAAGTAGGCCTTATTTAATAAGTATATATTTAAAAAAAAATATTATACTTATACTTATTTTTAAAAAATTATTTATTAGTTATTATATTTTCCATAGTTAGGAAGATGAATAATATTGTAATGAATTATAATAAATTATGAAACATTGTATACTGGTAAATTTTGCAGCAAATTGTTATAAAAATGATTCATACTAGCCTCATACACACAAGTTTTTGTTGATTAAACAAACGTTTGCTATCGATTCCAATTCTTTAATTCTTTTTTATCTACTTTCTATGACACATCTTTTAAGCATATAGTGCAGGCGTAAAGCGAGTTTTAAAGTAATAAATGTAAAAGTGGGCCTTATGTTAGTGCCTTATTCGGCTCAAGTACCTTAATTTCTTTCGGTGGATAGGTGTGATTAGTACCGCCTTAGTCCTTGTAAGGACTAAGGCGGCAACGGTAGCGGTTGCCAGCAAGTCAAGAGATTTTTTCGCATTATTACAATACAGGTAGATTTCAGTAAAATAAATGAACATTGGAAATACCTAGAAAATAAAAAATTGCCATGTATTATAACAACAGTTATAGAAAAAGAGTCAAATTTAGTTATTTATACGTATAATACAAAATTTGTATTAGTAATGCGATTATAAATTATTAAGATACTTTCATTGATAAAGAGATTTACATATCAAATATAGTAACAAGCGTAAAGATGAGATTTACATATCAAATATAGTAACAAGCGTAAAGATGAGATCTATTTAATTTTTAGAATTACGTTACTTTTAGAACTACAAATCTATCAAATTAATAATTTTTGCAATGAAGAAAGGGTAATTACAAATTTCAAAGTTCATTAACATTTTAACTACGATTTGGCTAATAGAAGTGACAATTACAAATACAAAAATAATTCAGTATTTAGAAAATAATTCAGTAAATAACTGTATTTAGTATGAAAAATAATAAAGTTTTTGATAATATATATCTGTTAAGGAAACAACGTATTTTCAGGAATCATTTGACAGTGTAGATAGAGAAATGCATAATGAGATATTCAAATATAACAAATTAGAATAAAAGTAGAATTTGTTAAATGTGGTTAAAGCGTCTTGTTAAAATATTTGTATTAATTATAATATCAAAATAATACTAACATTTTATTAAAATTCATGAAAAAGAATGGTAAAACTTTAAAAAATGGACGATCTCACCAATTCTAATGACCTTGACATATATGTTGTCAAGGTCATGATCCTGAGTGATCTCTTACAAATTTTAACCGTCACTCATTATTCGTTAAAAAGTTATTAACAAAAGAAGTTACTTCCTTCCCTGCCTAGGGGCGCGTGACTTCCACGCGAAGCGACTTCCACCCCATCTCCCCCCCTGCTTGGGGGCGCACGACTTTCACTTGAAGCGACTCCTACTCCATCTCCCCCCTGCGCACGACTTTTATAATTATACTGTTGCACATGAGTGCAACAGTACAATTATAGCATTTCGACTTTCTATGTACGTTTAATTTAAATTTTATTTGTTAGTAACTTTTTAACGAATAATGAGCGACGGCTAAAATTTGTAGGAAATCACTCAGGGTCATGACCTTGACAACATATGTCAAAATCATTGGAATTGGTGAGATCGCCCATTTTCTGAAGTTTTACCAAAAGAATCATATAGTCAGTGATTCATTTAACGGTACTTGCTTCTAAAATTGCAGCGATAATCCGTGCATCTGAGGTCTGAGGTGAAAATGTTTTTTTTCCCTTCACAGATGCCAGATGCCGACGCAACTGACAATGAGAGCAAATATGCACCGATAATATCACAGTAATGCCTGTATGGAAAATCATTCCGAATCCGAAAACTTCTATGACAAGTATATGATCGTTATATTAAGGCAAAGCGAGGAAGTATTCATAATTTTTTTCGAAGACATCACCGTATTGCATCTTTTATTCGCGTGCGACTACTTCCAGCCGCGTTGACTTTTTGCGAGACGCCGCAGAACGTAACAAAGAAATCTTTTCTTGAAAAATGTCTCACGCTACAAATGTCGCAATTTACAAAGCTGCTACCTTGATGTATGTGATGAAGCAATACACGGATATTATATTGCAGGTCTAGTCTAGCTAGTAAAAATATTTAAATCTTACAATCTTATATTTCTCATAAAAAATACACGTAAAAATATGTATATATCAATATTCCGGAGAAACTAAAATTTGCTCTCTAATTTTTTATTTATAAATTTTATATAAGCTTAACTATTACGATGGAAAGCGGGAAATGTAGTCGACAATATTGCTCAACTTCAACAACTGATATAATTTATACAATTATTATTTATCCATCTAGCATAACACGCAGAACCGAAAGATATGACGCCGTGGACTTTAAGATATCTTTAAACGTCACCATATTCATGACCACGAATTTTCCGGCCGTCAGTTGATGAGGAATACTGGCTCGCATTAGAATAATCTGAAAATCCTTGGCTATATTAGCCGGCAGTTCGTACCAATCACAGTCGTAAGTGGCATAACACAATGCAGTGCTCTTCATCTCCAAGTAATCACCGGCAAACGTGTAAAATGACAATTGAATCAGCATAAGCAGTAAGATGCTAGCGCTATGTATAATCATAGATAAATTGCCAAGAGGTAACGCTGCAATTAACATGTATCCTAGAAAATATTAGAAATTTGTAGTTTTTATTGAAATAAATAATAGGAGATTCGATATTTCTTTCGTATCATAAAGATTATAATTATAATACGAGATAGCTGTACATATATTTTGGCCATGGTAAAATATCATTGTAAATTACAATTTAAAAGTTTTTTAATCATTTAAAATATGTTAACGTATAACATACATGTTACACCTTTTGCGAATTAAAAAATAAATACTTCTTTTACTTGGATTTCTTTGCAATTTCATACCTATAGTAAAGGTATCAAATTAAAACAAAGAAATTAATGGAACAAATGAGAAGTTACGTCGCTCAATCGTCGGTGCTAGTAATAACATTCTGATTCTAAATTTAAAATAAAAATTGCAAAATTCAAACGATTGACTTAATATATATTAACACTGATATCCGGAAGTTTTTGGAGTCGCTAATTTTGAATCCGAAGTCAAAATTTACAAATTTTTAAAATACAAGACAGCGGACCAAAATCATTATATTATCATAAATGCAGTTGCACAAACGACTAAGAATGAAAACAGCTAGATAACAAAAAGGATAAGATTAAGAAATACCAATAATAAATAAATGTAGTAATATGTCCTCGAGGCACATATTACGATAAAATGTAAACATAAGTAACAAGGACATGACCCGGTTGCGCGATCGGTATACAAAAACCGATCGCAGCAACCTAACTGTAATCGCGAAAGTGCTGACGATCACGTGCCAATACGGCAAGGACGCTCAACTTACACAAAATCGCGAAAATAAAACTAAAAAGAAGGAGCAGAGGCAGGTCACTCGATTAACTCTTGTCATTCGTGACGTCGATTGTCAGCGGTTTGATAATAAAAATATTAAAGTTTATAAATATGAAAATGTATAAATATATGAAAAATATTAAAGTTCTATTATAAGAATAATTTAAATAAGTCTTGAAGTTGAATAAAATTCATTAAAGTGTTCAAAAATTTAAATATTAAGGTATTAAAACATAAAGTATTATATTTATACTAAATTTGGTAATCAGAGTTCTTTTAGTTCATTGATTTCGGATATAAGAAAAAAATTAAAAAATTTTAAATGGGGTATTTAATATAGCGGACCTACACTGCAAAAAATAGACAGATTTGTATGAAAGTACATGAATACTTATAAATTTTAGATTCGCTGATTTTAAATCTAAAACAAAAAATTGTCAAATTTAAAATTATGAAATACTTCCATTTTACACAAATCAGCCCATTTTTTGGATATTGGAGCCTCCATATTAAATCAGTCTTTTTTAATTTTTTTATTTTTATTTCTTATTTGTTATCAACGCTCTTAAAAATGTTCGAATACCCGATTTCAAATGACTGACTTGAATGATTTACTTCGTAATATTAGGTCCGCTATTTTGAAATTAAAAATTTTTTAAACTTGACTTTGTATTAGTAAATAGTATGAGTAATTAGCGACCCCTGTAAAACTTCCTATATATCAATGTTCAAGAAAATTTTATATAAAAAAAATATATACTTCCAAGAGTTAAAAAGAATTGAAATAAGCTTAAGAACAGTTATATTGTAAGTTTTTTTTGTGAAATAATTAATTCTTTGTCTTCAAGAATTTATAAATTTAATATAAGGTCAATTTAAGCTGAAAACACGTGAAAAATTCTATGTATGCACGTGTATATACGTTTGTATCTTATTAAATTTATAGTGTTTACCATAAATAAGCTAAATAATTTTATTTAATTCATTATGATTAATTAATTTGTTATTCCGTTTCAAAATTTACTTTTATGCGTACTATATAATATCTTATAATCTAAAGCCGGCGGCACACGATGCTTGTTTTCCTTAAAGCTCTAGATATACCAAAGTAGCGCAATCCTTTTATCTGAGCCGAAATGCCGACAACTTTCCTATTGGCTATTTCGACCGCCATTTTCGACCTAGTTGTTTGTAGTCCAATAAGCGCTTACAATTAATATTATTGCTATATGGTGTGGTTAGTAAGTCGAAAATGGAGAACCTTTGCGCTATTTTGGTATATCTAGAGCTTTAGTTTTCTCGCTGGATTGCTAGTTGGATTAGAATCTTGCTACCGTATTGACTGCGATGCTGGCACTATCAGGTGGCAAGATTTTAATCCAGCTAGCAATCCAACAAGAAAACAACGTCTTAAATTAAAAATTAATCTTGTAATTATAAGTTTGCAAGAAGTCTTCAAATTTAACAGTTTCTCATTTAAAGGCATATTACCATCTATACACATAAGAGTGCTAGTAACGAACAAGTACATCAAAACGTTCGCATTGAATGACTCCTCCATACACTCGGCCAGCCGGATAAGTTGGCAATGCCTTTGAACCGCTTCGGCTATCGCGCGACGTGCCTCGCTAACTCGGAATTCCGATAGTTTGATACACAACGCGTCAAATTGGGAACACAGATGCATGACCTGTCCAAAAAAGAAACTGGTAGTACCAAAGGTTATTATACCAGTGGTGAACATTTGCATCGCCTGAACCACCGTAAACGCCTGTTGCAACGATGCGGTTCGAAATACGCAAGATTGACTTTTATTATTATCAAGTTGTCCTGTTTTCGCTGTAATCGCTGATATCGCCATAGCGGCATAAACACCTACTATGATACCCACAAGAATGAAAGTAAGCACCGTCACTCGCGTCGACATTGTCGCATATTTCTCCATGATCCAACGAACTTTCTTATCTTTCTGCATGGCCCAATCGTCTATCATGGAGGTGACTATCTCGAGTAATTCTTCTCGATGGATACGAGGTGTGATTAGCCTTGTGAGGGCTAATGCGCCAGCGGCACCGGTTGTTATCAAGTCAAAAGATTTTTCGCTATTACAATGCAGATAGATTTCGGTAAAATAAACGGACATTGGAACTACCTAGAAAATAAAAGATTGTCATATTATTCAATAATTATTAAAAAAGAGCATATCGTTCAATAATAATTATTAAAAAAAGAGCATATCGTTCAATAATTATTAAAAAACAAATTTAATTATTTTGTTATTCATATTATATGTATAATACAAAATTTATATTATTATTAAAATTTATATTTATATTATGTATTAACATGATTGCGAATTATTAAGATTTTCTTTGTACGCACGCGCGCGCTTGTGTGTGTGTGTGTGTGTATGTGTGTGTGTGTGTGTGTGTGTGTGTGGGTGTGTGTGTGCGCGCGTGTGTGTGTGTGTGTGTGTGAAATTAGCATACAAAAAATAGTAACAAATGTAAGGATAAAATTTATTTTATTTTTAGGACGACATTTTTAGGACCATCATAAAATTAATAATTTCCGCATTGAAGAAAATATATGAACACAGATTGATGAAATTCACTATATATTTTTATTAACATTTTAACTACGATTTCATTGATAAAGATGACAATTAAAAATATAAAAATTTCAGTATTTTGCAATATAAATATATAATTCAGTAAATATATATAACTATACTTAACATAAAAATTGTACAAGTTTTTTGATAATATCTAAAGAAAGTATTTATATTAAATTCAATATATTTTTTCCAACTCTCTCTCTCTCTGTGCAGTTTATGATTATATTTCAAATCCGTCAAATCGAAAATCGTCTAGAATTGATAATTTTATTTGTATGTTTACATATGAATATTACTGAACAAGATCCGTTTTGAACGAAAATGCCTTTTTTCTTCTCTGTTATTAGTGTTTAGAAGGTCCATACACTTTCCATAACAGTAATCGTAAGATGTACCGTAAGAATTAGTCAATCAAAGTCAATTGAAAGTTTTTGATAATTCCTAACTGCAGTGATTGGCTAATTCTTACGGTACGTCTTACAGTTACGATCACGGAAAGTGTGTGCGGCAGTTTTAAAACTCATCTCAAAATCTATTTTACTTAATATTGTTTACTTATATTAGTTGAATCGTCTCGTTAAAATATTTATATTAATTATAATATCAAAATAATATTAATATCTTATTAAAATTTATGAAAAGGAATATCACACATAATCAACGGCTGTTTTAACGGTACTTGCTTCCAAAAATACGGCGATAATCCATCTGAGGTCCATGAAGATGTTTTTCTCTCTCACAGGCCAGACGCCGACCCAACTGAGAGCAAATCTGTGCACCGATAATGTCACAGTAATATCTCTATGGAAGATCATTCCGAATCCGAGGACTACTGTCGCAAGTATGCGACCGTCATATTGAGACGAGATACGAGGAGATATTCGTAATCTTTTTCGAAGATACGTATTGCATCTTTTATTCGCGTGCGACCGTCTACATCCGCGTTGACTTTTCGCGAGACACCGCGGAATGTAATAAAGAGATCTTTTCTTGAAAAAAGTCTCACGTTATAAATGTCGCAATTTACAAAACCGCTACTTTGAGATACGCGATGAAATAGCTTACGGATATTATACATCGTTTCTTCTTTTATTGTAAAAATATTTTAATCTTAAAATCTTCTGTCTCTCATAAAAAATATACGTAGATATTATATACCCGTATGTCATTGTTAGGGTCAAAGTATAATTTCCTTTCTATTTATTTATAGACTGCGAACCTATACCATATATTATACTTCGAAGTAAAATTGAAATATTAAAAAATTGTGATATCTTTACTGCGATATACAATTGATTTGATTTTTCTTTAACCAAGAATGTATAGAATAACAGAATAAATTTGATCTCAGTTATACAAAATTGTATTACATTAATAAAAATGCCGTATTGCATCTTTTATTCGCGTGCGATCGTCTTCAGTCGCGTTCGCGAGATATCGTGAAATGTAACAAAAAGAGGTATTTTCTTGAAAAATGTTTCACGCTACAAATATCGCAATTTACAAAACCGCTACCTTGAGATACGTGATGAAGCAGCACACGGATATTACATCGCAGGTCTCTTTTCTCTTGTAAAAATATTTGAATGAATTTTTAAATCTTCTATTTCTCATAAAAAATACACATAAATATATTTGTGTGTCAACGTTCCGGAGAAACCTGAAATGTCTATCTAATTTCTTATTTATAAATAGCGAATCTATCATATACCATACTTTGTAAAAACAAAGATATTGAAAGTTACAACATATTTACTACGATATGTAATTTATTTTATTTTTCTTTGTAATCAAGTACGTGTGTATATATATATATATATGTGTATGTGTGTGTGTACTTGATTACAAAGAATTTTATATATATATATTTTATATATATACATGTACTTGTGTGTGTATATATATATATATATTATATACATATATAGAGTATAAGAATATAAAGCTTGATAGCTTTGTGCCTTAATATTAAATTTTATCTCTGTAAAATTTTATTGTATTAATAAAGTACCGCGTATATTCTATATCGTATCTTTATTTTACTAAAAGAAACATTAGTTGCGAGATTGCCTTCATAGCTTTAAAAAAATCTCATTGTGTGTCATTATTGAAGATGTCATAAATTTGAAGATATTCTAACATTGAAAGTTCAATTAATTTTCAAGTGGAACAAATAGGAATACCAACTAGAGCTATAATCGCCGGTTACTCAAAAATTGGCGACAAGTCACAGCTCATAACCGGTTAAACATCCTTCTCACTATCATCGCGAATCTCTGTATTTCATGTTATACAGCAGTATACAGAGATGACCTTGGCATCCAGAATTGAAGAGACCAGTGTACCTTCGTCGCGGACGCACATTCCCTAATTCTTCGCGAGGTCATCGACTGTCCGCTGAAAGAAACTTTTGTATAGCGTATATGTAGAGGAGCCGGTTTTACCATACTCAGAAAAAAGGTATATAGTAATGGAAATTACGTATAATATGATTATACAAATTTTATGTATCTATATATCTATGAATTAATGTACATAGTTGAATAAATTGTTTTAACTAATAGCTTCTCGATTCAACTTTAGTTAAAATAATTATAAAATAGTTTATTCAATGCATATATATTCAAAATGTGCATGTTTATTCTATGTACATTAATTATACATAATGTAAAGTTTGTACAGTTGTCATCTATATATAGTTGCGATCATTTAAAAAACACTTCTTTTTTTCTGATTGTGAATGTACAAAGCTGTTGCTTCTTGAAATAGTTACTCGAATCTGTGCCAATGATTTTATGCGAAAAGAAAGATATCTTTATCTCCATGATAAGAGTTTTATATTCTTATTCCGGTACCGAATTCCTCTTTATCTGGATTGTAAAACATTTCATTGAATTCCAGAAAGGAAGTACATTGCACAGCTATAATTTACATACCGTGAACTGGATAAAAACTGGCAGGAGCTAACCCGATCTCAATAACGGTAATTTTCACTGCCGCATTTCCAAACGTTCATTCATTGCAATTGGCATTATTGGTGGAATATCGTTGATTAGATCATTCACAGCGTGTTGTAAAGCTATAATGTCTGCATCAGATAGAAACTGTCTGCATCAGATGTTTATCCAAAGTCATTTAATAGACTGTATTGTATTATCAGCTGTCACACAAGGATCTAATAAACAGTTATTATTAACATTCTTAATGACAATAATTATCAAGAACTGTATATAATGAATACAATTGCCATATTCTCAATTAATATCAAAAATAATTAAATAGTAAGAAAATAATAAGAATTCATACAAAATTTATAAAATATCACTTAATGCATCTATTTCGTCGAACAATCACAGTATGTATCGAAGGTGGCTAAAAAGTTAGCCGAAACATGTATATTTAAATTATTGTAATTGTTCTTAATTAAAAGTTAGATATATGACATAACATTAACATTGATATCTATCGCGCACTTTGTACAGCGCTAATTCCCAATAGCCATTAATTTGTTTACTAGATTATAAAAAATTTATAAATTCTACAATAATCTTATAGCATTAAGTAAAATATTTGCGAAGCGAATTTATCTGTTTCAATATATCATCGTTCGTACTTGAAAAATTTATTTGTTTAAACTTTCAACATTGAACAAATTTGCAATTAGATTCATATGTTTAATTGTCAAAAGAAGAATAATTCCGTATAAAAATAAATGCAGCAAAATATTATTTGCACTTAGTTTTTAACTTACTTAATTACTAGAAAATTTCGCTAATTTATTTCAGAAGATTATTAATATTGCAGTAATTTCAAGATTAAACGCTTAATGTGTGCCACATCATCAAACGAAAATTCTAACGCGAACTCGAGAATGTTTCGAAACTTTCGGACCAGAGACACAAGAATTCACGTAAGATAATATTCCGGTCGTGGTGCAGAGATCTGCACCGAGTCGACGAAAGCGTGCTGGCGGTGCATTGTATTGCCGGCTTCTACGCTCCGAAGCCAGGGGAGTTGCTCAGGTAGGTAAGTACCGTTCGACGGACTACGTCTGACGCCAGTCACGCCACAACTTTCGTCGTGTCAGGTGCATGGGCTCCTGAGGAACCGTACACGCGCATAGTTCGTTCGCAATTGAACATAGGCAGTCGGCAGATTTTCCATTGGCTTTAAAGGTACGTGGAAGGAAACGAATTGCTACAGACAAGATTTTCGTTATCGTGATCGGTGGTATTGTTATCCCGGCTAAAAGCGACCTTTTAACCGGAATCTTCAAGAATGCTTGGATCCTTAACATGCTTGAACGTTTACGTGTCTTTACGAGTTCATGGAATTGACGTGAAAGTCATGAAAGTAGATCATCTGAATGTGAGAACGCAAAATAAAGTGTTTAATTAAAATTTCGTGTTTTAGAGAAGCTTATTGATAATAAAAATGTGTGACAGTGGAATGAACAAAATATAAAAAATTAAAATTATTTCGTTTGTCTTAATATATCCCATATTGTATACTCTTCTCATAATTATATCTTATACAGTTATATCTTACCTCACACACATTGCTTGTAACTCATATTGCATGCGATTAACATATGCTACTTCAACATGTGGCATTAAAAAAAATATTCTTTATTATTCTATATTGACAAAAATGTTATAATATCTTTGAATTTACAGCTATATTTTTATTACATTTGACACATTGGCGCGATCGCGATATTCTCGTAGTAGTACAAGAAACAGTTGCGCGTTATTGACAGAAATTAATTTTGTACATTCCGCAAATCAACCCTACGTAGATGCAACTTTCCGTGAGATGCATGTAAAATTTTCCCGTCGTAAATAACGGCAATTCGAGCTTCAATGATCGTATCGCCTTTCCACATTGGAAACACCATCGAACACGCTCTACTTGACTACGACTACCGTTGCTGCTGGCGCGGCCACGCGAATTTTTCAACCGGCAATTCCGCCACACGCGTGCTCGCCACGCGTGTAATTGCAATCTATGGGGGATTCGTTTGTCTTACTGATTACGTTGGAAGAGTTTACGAGCTGACTGAATATATCCGCGAAATGTTAAGTAACTGTTCCGCTGCCTCGATAACTATGCGTAAAAGAAAGGACGTCTCACGTGCTTGAACTTGAACTAACACATGGTAGAATAGTAGTCTGGAATACTGCAACGTAAATGCTTTTATATATCTTTATATATTTTATATACTTTATATACTATTTTCTCTGTGTATTTGCATTCAAGCAGATATATACACATTTTATTATTTATATATACTTATTCATATATTAAGTTAAAGGTTAGGGAAAAAATTCGTTTATAAGTTGATAAAAAGACTTTTCTCCATCAATATCTTCGTTAAAAATGATCAAAATTTAAATTTTAAAAAAGGCTTTTAAAGCTTGAAATCTCTACTTTCGAATGATTACTATATTTTTTGAATTTATGTGAGTTTAGTAATTTTTACATATAGAAAACTATGAGCTGAAAAAAAATGAAAAATTTTCTTTTCATTTTGTAGATCTGTAGCGTGCTCAAAAAAAATTTGAACAAATTTTCGACTATCTATCGTAAAAACTTGAAGCTTTTCCTACAAAATCATTTTTTTAATGTTCCTAGGATCGTTTGTTCCTGAGTTATTCGCGGATTAAGTAAAATGGAATGTTCTGACTTTATTGCTCGTAACTCTGTTAAAAATCATCGTTTTGCAATTAAAAATACAGATTCTTAAAGCTGAAACGTTGCTCTATCAAGTGATGTAATTACCAATTTTTTAAAAATAGAATATAACTTCTAAAAAAGTCTTTTTACCAACTTGTAAAGGGACCTTTTCCCTAACCCAATATTTATTTATAAATTTAACTGTATAATAAATGAGATTCTTCCCAGATAGAGAACGCAGAATTATAATAAAGTCATAATGATATTATAGGATATCATCATGATGTCATTTGAAACTTAAAAATAAATTTTAAGTGACAAATAGTCATGAAAGATGATGTATATATGATATTATTATGATTTATGTGTTTTACTTGGATTTCGAAAATCTGAAAAGATCACAAAATTAAGAATATGTAATTTAAAATGCATTCCTAATAAATGAGAATGATGATTTGATAGATTTAGAAATAGATTCAACTTTTCAAAAATATTCGCGAATGTTGAAATGAATCCTTTTCAATTCCAATGCATTTTTATTCATCTATAGAAATTGCATGAAGCACATTTCTATGCTTTTCAATCTAAAAAAATTCAGTTTTTAAGTGCATTGTGAATACTGCTCAATTCAAAATTTTGAATATAAGAAATGTAGTTTTTTAATCTAATTTAATCTAAAAAAATGCATCCAATTGAATTTTGAAAAAGTAAAAATGGATTATGAATGTTATTAAAATACTCATTTGAATGATTCAAATGGATTAAAATTTTAATCCATTTTAATCCATTCTCATTTACTGAGCTAAAAATAATTTCCATCGTTAAGTTCATGTCAAAATAAAAAGGGCTTTTATCCATAAAATTATCACGAAGAATATTTAAGAATAACGTAATTCTATTTTAAAGTTATAAAATTCAGTCAAATAACCGACAACGTTTATGCCAACACAGAAAGAATGTATCTTAAGAAAACTCATTTGAAACTAAAATTTTTAGTTACCTATATCGCTGTTATTTACGATAATGCAACTAGGTTTCAGTGATGCCTTCGGTCTTAGTCATCCAAGGTCTTCCTTTATCAGTACAACGATAAGCAAAATATTAAGTCTTGCACTTTAAAAATAATTTTATAATTTTATCGCTTATTGTTGAAAAGTTTAACCTGGTTATATATTATATAAATATCATTGTAAACTAGATAACGTATTCGTCTATTGACATGCAAATGTGAATTAAGATGCAGTTTACACTGCATGCAATGACATTTTTTACACTAATGACATTTTTTACGGGAAATACATACTTACAAACTTCTTTTTAGCAAAATTTTTTTTTTAATTATTTCTTTCATTGGGCCGGCACGGTAGTCGTGTAAATATTTATGCTAATATCTATGTTATTAAATTTTTATCCACATTTTTAATGTACATAATTAATAGATACTATTATTAATTTTACAAAATAAAATTATTAATATCTATTTATTATGTATATTCAAAATATGAATGCAAAAAATGTAAAGAAGACGATCAATATTTCACTATTGTGAAAATTACTAACTAAAATGAAAATTACTAACTAATCAACATTACATTCATTATTATATAAAAAGATTAGTTTTTCAAATGATAAATAGTAAAACATTTACAATTAATATTATGACCAAGAGTACCTAAAAGCTTTCTCGATTACTTCCTATATAATTACTATCTAATGGTTCTACTTTTTAATGTTGTATTAATTAAAAAATGACTAACATCTTAATAACATGACAAAATTGTCTATTGCATATTTCAAATTATTTATTATAAAAAATTAAACCGTTATATTAAGGTCATCATTACTGCAATAATTTTCACAGACATCTTTCGGCGAAGTGCTTCATAAATATGCTGGTGTAATTTTGAAAGCAGGTTGCTTCAGAAGCAACAATGTTAGCCCGTTAAATCGCTGACATCCTCTTATTGATAATCCACTTATTGTATGGTAAAAAAAATATACAACTGTGGGTACGGTCAAAGTGATGCTACACATGCTTTGATTGCTTTGAAACATTCTTTGGTTGGTCAATTAGTAAAACTCTTTTTTCTGATTGGTCAATGAAATACTTCAAAACACTTGTAGTGAGACTTTGACCGCACTGATTTTAATTTCATTAATAAGACTATTGCTTCTTCTTCTTGATCACGTGCTTTCGCGTGCGACGACATTGCAAAAATCTCGCACGCGCTTTCCCTCTCGACAATCTGAGAACGAGATGCTTCCGTGTTTTTTACTTTTGTACTCGGCTTTCAAAGATAATTACAAAATATGACAAACAATAGGATTAAATAAAAGTGATACAAGTTCTACATTCACCTGTTTTACTTCTTCTCGCAAAGGAGTACATTGCGTTTTTTTAGTACAAATGCCTATTATATTCATTGATAATATCAGACATTACATATTCTAACATACTTTCCTACGTACTTTGTAGAACAACTGAATTAATAGTAACTGATACCATTCTTTGACGTGGCTTATATAAATATTGAAAATTAATTATAAAACCTAAATTACAAAAAAGGTTAAAATAATACACTATGTATAGAAAATTAGGAAGTTTTATATTTTAAAGATTATTTTCATTCATTTTGAAAAAATATTAATGTTTAATGATAGTAATAGAAGTAGGTAATTCATATAAATCTGTAATAAATTTCTTGCTTCTACTTTTCAGGCCATTTAACATTTATCGATGTTTATGTTACACAATATTGAAATATATTTATCAGAAAATATGACAGTCGAATCGGATCCTTATTCTTTCGACCTGCCATTCACGACTTCGACGCGTTGGGGTAACGATGACTAACAGTCTGTACCGTTAGGCCGAATCGTTATTCCAGCTGGAGAATGTCAATTTCATGCGGTTTACGGTACTCAAATTGCGCGTTAGTATACACTAGCGTTGCGCCAATCATTTATCGTCATTGTCTTCGTTCGTGACAGTTGCTACAATTCTGATCATCGAGGATACTCGATAATGATAAGCGACAACGTGTGTTTGTTACTAAAAACGAATTAGAATTGTTAGTATAAATTAAACAAAAGCTTGGACTTTTCTGCCTGTTTACTTAATCTAATTAATCCATTTTCTTCCATATTCATATTCTTTGACTTATATCGCTCCTTTACTTCGTAAGTGACACAATTAAAAAAATTAATTTTTCCGAAAAAGAAGAAAACTATTTTTTGACTCGACAGAAATTATTAACAAATTAAATATTGGCAAAAAATATAATCTTAATATGATTAAATATCATTTTTGTCATTTTTATTTCACAACTCTTAAAAAACCATTTTTTTAACTATAACAATATATTTTTAAACTTTTTTGAGTTATGTCATTTTGATAATTTTTTTATGAAGTTAAATTAGTTTTGATGATAGATAGAATAATGTTTATCTATGTAAATCATTTATGATAATAACCTGAAAATTATATATTTTTTTAATTATGTTACTTTGAAAGTAAGTAAAATAAATTTTGATAAGTTATGAAAAAAAAAATGTGTAAGAAATTATCAAAATCCCCAAAATTATATGTGTATATCAAATGAATATTTAAAAACACATACATACAAATTGATTCCGATTAATAATTCTTATTATACAGAATATACTCCTAAATATGTAATTGGTCTGTATATATGTATACTTATTGTGCATTTTGAAGGTAAAGATATAACTGCATTTTTAAATATCTTATTCGGGTTTTTTTTTGCGTGCTGACTCAACGTGTTCGTCATCAGCACTTTCATATGTCTTGCGAAAAAAGATGTGCTTAAGTATAATATACTAACACTGGTAAGCCAACTAAAGAAACAACGGTATTCAAGTGGCTACGACCCGAAACGTTTCCGGTATGACGCCCGCGTAAAATATCGTCGCGACAACGACCTCGCGAAAAGTTTCTTCTTCTAAAAATAACACAACCAGAATCAGGATCTCCGCCATTAAGGTCAACGACCTTCTCAAGGATCTCTGTTTTTGATCAGGAGGCAAATGAGGCTTCGTTGTAATTGCGTGTCATTAAATCGTAGAGAAATGCAATTGCAACGTCGAATCCCCGATGATTACTCAGCAAGAATATCGTCGAATAGTCGCGCTAACCAAATGTTGTGTTATAGAAACGGGAGGATGTGGTTGTCGAGGACATCGCTCTTATTGGTACTAATCGGGCTGGCGAGCTCTGAAAAGAATAATGAGGACGATGCGTCTAGCATTTTCATCGAGGAAGCTAAAAACCTCTTTTCCCAGCAGTCGCTCGAGGACATGGCCCAAACATTTGCGCATTCGGATGCCGGCAAGCAAGTATGACGAAAATTCATGTATTCTTAAAAAAATACACTGAAAAAAAGATACTTAAAAATTTATTTGTGAAAAATATATTTATTTCACTTAAATAAATATATTTATTTATCTTTATTTAAATACGACAAAATATAATTTTATTCCTAGTAAATAAACCATTTATTTTATACTTTTTACAATTAATGAGCTATATTTCACAGAAATGTATATTTTGTCATCACAATCAAATTTTTTCATAACTAGTAAATATCGAAGAAAACATTCTAACAATAAGTATCATCTTTTTCGTAATACTTGGACATTTTCTCTCAGTATATCGATCAATTTCAATTTCTTTGATCTCTTTAACATTTACGATTTCCCCTTGATGTTTTCTTTATTATATCTTAACACAAAAATCCGTTATAAATATTCAAAATAAGAATCACTAATTGTGCTTAAAATTTTATTTTTAATGTCTACAAAATGATTGTTTAAAAATTTAAATATAAAGTATAAGAAATTGACAGGTCCGCGACATGATGTTCGAAAAAAGATCCGACACGGCGGACGGTCTCAGCCAGATCATTTCCGGGCTCAGTAGTTTGATGTCAGGTGGACAAAATAATCATTTATCAATGATGGGTTCATTTCTGGACCTTTTGAATGCTGGCTCAAATAAGAGATCGGCAAGAGATACGGAACATAAAGAGGAATCCGGCATAGACTGGGGCAACATAATCAGCATGGGCAGCATGTTCTTGCAACAAAATGCGAACAACGACGTAACATTGGGTCTCTTGCCAATGCTTCTAGATTCCTTGGGTCATGGAATGAAAGACAACGATGCCGGGAATAAAGATCACTCGGGACATTCCTGGTTCTTGCCGCCGATATTGGAGAACATTCACATCATGTGGGAGCACTTCAGGTAGAACGCCAACTATACAATAAAAACGCGAATACTCTATGTTAATTCTTGCTGTTGAAATAAGTTAAGAGCAACTAAAAACGGGAAAATACTTTACAAGAAGTCCTTGTTTTAATTGAAAATTTTATATTATACGAGAATGATCAGAATTTGAAAAGTTACTTTATAAAAGTAACTAGTTATCGTTACAAATTTCTGATTCTGAAAGGTAACATGTTACAGTTACAGTTAGTACGAATTACTTTTCAGTTACTTTTTTTATAATTTCTTGGGTTGCTATTAAATTAGTTACTATAGTTACAAAAAAATATAACTAAATTAAAGAGAAATAAAATTAAACTACAGTAGAAAAAAATAACTCTAATTTTGTTACAAGTAATGTTGAATTGCTTCCTAACTCTAATAAATTTAATATATTTTAAAGAGAGAGAATTAGAAAATATTAAGTATAATTTAATATTTATAAATAACGATATCTCATTTTTTACTGTAAACTAAGAATTTCTTTGTATTTTAGTAATTCGGAACTCGGGCAAACGTTATGGAAGAACAGCGGTCTGTCGACGGTAATTGCTCAAATGATGGACGAGAAAGGCGACATTCTATGGGAGAAAATCCTAGACAGTTTTGAGAGTCCTACTATACGTCGAAGGTGGGTCAAGTCGCTCACAAATTTTGTGGCCGAATGGATCTCTCACATTTCCGAACCAATAAATCAGCAACGCTACCTCACGACCGCGCAATTCGTCGGTAACAGCTTCCTAAAATCTCAGGGATTCCCAAAAACAATGATGTTCGATGCTTCAAAACCAGTGGAGAGTCTCTCCAGGTTAATATAAAAATGTTTATTATGTTAATTAAGTTTCTTTATTTTTTGTGAATATATGTAAGAGTCAATATAAAATTTTTCGCTTAGATTGATAAACGGATTGACGAAGAGATACCTGAACGTGAAGTTTGACAGCTCACAGTATGTAAGACCGGCGGTAGCGTATTTCCAGGAATTAGTAAGCTTGGCTTCCGAAAAAGGATTTATTATGTCCCGAATAAATGCACGAGAGCTAAGCAACAAACTAAGCGACATTATCAACAACGATATCATCGGCCCTGTTCTCAAGGTAAAACACTTTTCTTACAGTTATAACAATATCTTTCTTATAATAAATTATTTTATTGCATAAACAGGCAATCTTATTTCTTCATTTTTCATAGTTTTGTTGCTAAAGATTAAAAATCGATTTAATTAAAATTTGATGCTTTTTACAACTTAATTAAAAAACGTTTAAAATTTTTAAAACTTAATACGTTTAAAATTTTTAGTAGTACCACAAACAAAATTTCTTAAAATTAGAATAGTACAAAGAAAATAGAAATTTCGTTTATTTACAATCCACTTATACGAACAAATTTATCTCAGTTACAAATATTCGAATTTTCATAACTGAGTTAATATATAGGTAGGATAATAAGAGCTCAACTATTCAATTTCAATTTTCTGAACATCAGCTTCTATTATCGGAAATAATAAGTATTAGTGAAGAAGAGAATTAATGAACCTCTATTGTCCGAATTATTCGGATATCGGAAGTGTTTTGTTTCCCGACATTTTCGGATAAACATAAGTCTATTGTTTATAAGTAAGATCAGAGTTTAAAAAGTCATAATTTTCTCATATCTGTATAATTCGTATTACGCTTCAATTTGTTAATTAAAACTGTTAATTAAATTTTTGCTTATTTTTTATGATATTTTTATGATATTTTAATAAATATCGATATATTGTTTATTTACTTCTAGTCGTATCGAGCGTACAAATGGGCGACGAAAGTGCCGCAATGTGCTAGTCAAATCTTATGTACCATAAATGAGAAGAGTCAGCAACGAGAGGATGGCGGTAACGAGGTATTTCCACGCGTACGTAGCTCATTGCTGAGGGTAGCAAGTTTCCCCGCGGCCTGGGCAGTCAGTAATAAATTAGGAATTAATTTCTGGTCCCTCTACGGAGCCATTATGGAGCAAGAGGGATGCATCGTGAGTAAACTATAATCCTCGCTATAATTCGTTAACAGAAAGAAAGTACATTTTAATGTACACTCTAAAATAAAAAAAAACTATTTCTTTATTTTTCTTTGCTTTTAGAGCAAATATCCAGCAAATTGCACCGCTTTCCATGAAGAGGAGATCAGAGTGACTACGGAAAACATTCATAGCGAACTATGAGTTTAGCTTGTTAGCAACCTGTGAAAGACATTGCTAAGTCGCCTCTAAAATTAGAAATACGTGCCGCGAAGACGTGTGGTCTTATTTATTTTACCGTATCTATTGCACAAAATAAAATGCGCTTAACGAAATTATGTTGATGATTGTGACGGAGACTTGATAGAAGCGACTAAACTATCAATGAGTGTCTTCAATATTTTTGCATGTACAAACAAAAAGCGCTATAAAGAATCAATTTTTAATATTTTATGTTAATAAAATGTAACCAGAAATGCTTAGAAGATATCGTGAAGATATCTGAAAAACATCATCTGATGAATGCCTAAATATCTATGTGGTCTAATTTAAACATTTAAAAAAATTTTTATAATATTTATGAATAAGTATTCGAGAACCAAAGTTCTCAAAAAGCATATGATGTATGCAAAAAGCTTCCAATTTTTTCGGCTGTTTTAACAGATAATTACAATTGTAAATAAAAATCACGTTTTAAAAAAATACGTTAAGCATAATACTTCTCTTAATGACATCGAAAACAATACTTTTTAATTATGTTATCTATTTTCTTTTTTATGAAAAAAAAATGGTATCATAATTTTATTATCATGCGCAAGTATCATTTTCCATTTTAATGCTCCAATTATTGCAAAGATCTCATTCGTGTGATTGGGATGATATCATGCGATATTTTTATCTTAAAAAATAAATGATTAAGAATATTAAAATCATTAATAAAAATATATATATATATAAAATATAAAATGAGTGATTTCTCTGATTCATATTTTAAATGTATCGGATATAACACTGTGCCAATATAATAAATCTATTTATTTGTTAAAATATTATGGGATAAAAAATTAAACTTATTGAATATAAAAATTTATTTTCATGTTCAAACGTCATTAAGAGAAAAAGTTTTAGAAAAACAAATTATTAAAAGCAGATCATACTGGTATCAAACTTCAAAGCGGATTCAATAGCCGTGCAAAAATAATATCGTGCGAAAATAATATCATATCATAAATACACCAGAATGATACAAATTTTCATCATCTCTAACAAAGAACTGCTGAATCGACAACATTATTCAAATTATATAAATTTTTTTTTCAATTGCTTATATTTATAGTATTCGTTGATTTAGATGAGAGGAAGTGCAGTTATGGATATTTTGTGCATACTGCAAATTATACTTTAGCTGTTTCCGCGATTTTTCTTCGCGAGTGAAATAACGCATGGTGCTCAAATCTTTATATACATATAAGTATAAATATTGTATTCATAATTGTATCTATATGAATTATACATATCGTGTCTTTCTTTTTGTTACATCTCTTTATTTTTTTATTTCTCACTAGATAAATCTATAAAAATTCCAATCTATAGTTAAAACAGCAAGAAGGCACATTTAAGTAAAGTTTGCCGTATATATTTTATGGAGACTCGCTATTACTTTCTTTTCTGCGAAAAATAGAACTTCTCGAGTCCGAAATGGACGGAAGTCTGACAATTGGATATGTTCGATATGACAACGAGTTTGTAGAAACCTATTCGATATACATACATTCATACCGAATCTACATATAACAATGTTCTAAATAATTTTTTGTAAATAGTAGTTAAAAGATAAATAAAGATCATGTGTAAAATATACAATGGAGATGGTGTAAGCCTTGTTCCTTTCGTGCGCCCTAATAAACGTCAATTATGTCTCTTGATTTCCGGTGTGTTTATTACTTCCTTTTAATGTTCTTGCATGCCCATTCTAAACCTTCCTGAAAATAGAGATAAACTTAATTCTAAACTTAATTCTAAAATGCAAATAATACAAGACATAAATTCATAAAATTATACATTGATGTGACTTTAAATTTTTATGTCTAAGATTTTTATTTTTACGCAGTTTATATACTGTCCAACATATTGAAATATAAAAAGCATTAATGGCAAAATGATAATTCTATATATAATTAACGTATGACATTTTAAAATTTAAAAGCGAAAAAATATATGCTACACACTTTCACGCCTTTGCCCTCAATAGCAATGCACGATTGTATTTGCCAATCACGATCCTTGATATTATGTAAACCGAGTCCCTCGGCTATTTCGGCTGCCGTCACGGCGTGTCCCAGGTCTTGTTTATTCGCGTATACTAGCAATGGCACTCCGCGTAACTTTTCTTCCAACAGAAGCTCTGATAATTCCTGTCCCGTTTCCTCCAACCTTTTGATATCCGCACTATCAACGACGTAAATCTATAGTCAATAAACATTATAAAATTTCAATTTAATTTTTATCTAGAAAGAAAGATACAAGATTAAAATATTTGCATAAATTTTAAGATAAGATTATCTTTAAATAAAAACAGTGCAGACGTGATAGATGCTTTTTGAATAATCACAATTAATTTATAATATTTATTAAATAAAATCAACACTTTTAGAGAAAGAATTGCAATATTTATTATTTAAATTATATCGCTATAATTATAACTTTTAGAGAATCTTTGTATATTTAAGAACACATTCTTAATAAACATACATATTATTTAAAATACATATACAGTAAAACTTAATTTATCTACATTCCGTTTATATAAACAAGTTCATTCTCAGTTTTAAATATATGAATTCATAGCTAAGCTCATTATCCGAACTATATAAACTTGACTTCAGTTTTCTGAATGCTCTTATTATCGAAAAAATTAATAAATATTGGTAGAAGGAAGAGCTAATGAGCTTCTATGCAAACTATTCGTATTCTACTATTGGAACTACCTCGTCTCCTGACATGTTTGGATAAGGAAGTTTTTCTATAATTATTTCGATTATTAAAACAATACAATTCCAGCAAAAAAACATAAATTATTCATCTTTTATATATTTTATTATCTTTTCTATCTTAAATTTTAAATAATAAATTAATTTATTATATTTTATTGTTGTCGTAAAATGTTATAAATTGTATATAAAAATTGTATATAAAAGCTGTGTTATTAAATAGTAATAAAAAATGTAATAATTTTTATATTAAAACTTAAAAATTAAAGAAATTAATGAAGTAATAAAGACTTACAAGTACATCTGTATTTTCGAAATAATTTCGCCAATATGGTCGAATTTTTCGAGCTCCACCAATATCCCAAACATTTAATTTAAAACCTTCGCTCTGGACACTTTTTATATTAAAACCTTGTGTTGGAGTTACTTTAAACAAATCAATTTATTTATACAATACATTTGTTATACTAAATATATTTTATATCAATTTTTTTACTACACCGTCTATAAATTATAATTTTGGAAATCAAGAAGGAATTAGTTTACCTGGGTAATATCTTCGCTTGCCAAAGATTTCAAAATAGTCGTCTTTCCAGCATTGTCCAGACCCAGTAATAACAATCGCAGCTCTTTATCAGGATTCGATCGTAATTTCCGTAAAATAGCAAGCAGACCCTGACATTTTAAATATCAATAATTTGCAATGAATTTGTAGTATTGAGAAAAGATTAAAATAATTTTGTAATTTAAATGGTAACAAATACTTTATTTTTCAATATATCAATTATATTATCTAGTAAATTAATGGATAAAAAAAGAAAAATTTTTTCAATATAATTATTTTTAAAAAATTATATATTTATCTATTATATTACAAATTACAATCACACTTTTTTATTATAATTATCTATTACAAATTACACTCATTATATAATAATTATACTATATATTATAATAATATTACAATTAATAATAATTAATAATAATTTTATTATATAGTTCTAATCATTTCAAATATTTATTTCAGAAATTAAATAACTTCGTTTTTCTATCAAATTATTCAAGTTTATATTTTTATTATTTTATTTTGTCTCGTTGCAAAGTTATTAATAGAAATTAATTACTTTGCAATTACAAGAACTTGCAATTACCCAGGTAGAACACGGAGTCATAATTAAGTCATAATGGTATCACAGAACGTCATCATGACGTCATTTGATATCTAATAAAAATTGACTTATAAGTGACGAATGAAGTCATGATGATGTCTTCATGACTTCTGTGTTCTACTTGAGTGCATCGTGTATATGTTAATAATTTATAATTGATTGCAATATTATGTAAAATGTTAAATAGCTATAGAAATATTTTGAATTTCGTTCGCAATCAGAATGTGCAATTTCAAGAAGATAATTCCCTTCTCTCCTAGTTGAATGTATGCAAGTTATGACGACGAGGGTATAGCTAGCTCGCATTCGTAACGTCATCTCGAGTGTATATACGGAAAGATGAACACAGTGCATAGAAAGTGAATTTTTATATACAATAAAAACTGATAAAAATTGTTTACTTTATTTAATGAGATGTTTTACAATTCTTAATTTCCTATGTAGCACTTATTAATAAAAACTTAAAACGCTTGATATAAATTTGATATACTGCAATAAAATTTTCGCAGGTTATGTTTCGATTACTTCAAGCATTTAAGAGTGTATCAGGTGGTGGCGGGAAAAAAAGAGAGTGCATAATATTGTGCATTTGCATTTAATTCACGTGACTTTTTTACCATCTTCTTGATGATATATATTTCAGGTACTGGAACGAAGATGCGTTAACGATCTACTGCGTTATTTCGACGATTTCCATTACGTTATATGAAAATGTTGTGTTGTTTTCCTGGTATCCAAGGATAATGGTGACATCTGCATATTCTGACTGATGTTATGAGAGTTGATTAGCGCATCTGATACCGTTAGGTGGAAGCTACAGTTCGGTTACCACGTGCGCATACTGATATCGATCTTTTCGTATTGCTTTTGTGAACGACAGTAGATAAATAAATACATTTCTGTTTTACCTACATATTTTATTTAAATTATTTTTTTTATGAAGAGCATTTTGATTGTTTAAACTTTAAACTATGCCTCAATGATAAGATTACTTATTATTAAAATATCAAACATAATTTAGATAATTTCATGAATTATTTGGATTTAAGAGAATAATAATAGAATTCTCGTAATAATAAAAAAAACTAATAATAAAGTATTTATAATAATAAAATAATGACGTTATATTACTCTATTGTATTTTTATTATTTACAGAGACATGCCGGTATATTATACTGGCTTAAATGCCAGTCCACTCTTTTCCGATCAGGATGGGATTATCACATCAATATCGCATTTGACTCAGATTCCGTTTCCTGAAATCACAGACATTGAGATTGGTTGGAATTATTTTCTTCTGTGGCAAAAGACGAAATTATATATCACTGGCAAAATTAGTGAGGAAGATGAAAAAAACAGGCCATGTTTAATGCAGATTCCAGAAGAGTCATCAGGAAGGCAATAGACAAAATATGACTTTTTTCTTTAAAAATTTTGTTTTATTCTTTACCTTATTAAAATGTGACTTTTTTTACAGTTGTAAATTGGCTATTCCTGGTAGGGATAGTGTAGTTGTTTTGTCCACACGCAATGAAATCTGGAAATATAAAATATATGATGACACTTGGCAAAAAGTAACACCCTTTATTCCTAGCAATGACAACATTCAAGTTGAACACGCTATTAAACTATCACAAGCAGGATGTACAGTAATTTTAACCAATTTAGGTGTGCAATAAAAAATTCTCAACTTAAGCATTACACGTTATTAAATATAGTTTTTACAAAAAATGTTTTATTTTCTAAGGACGTGTATTTAATGCCCCACTTTTAGTTGAGATACCAAAGAGAGTCAAATTTGTTGATCTTTCTTGTGGTTTTGATCATACTATTTTACTGGCAGAGAATGGTGATGTATACTCAATGGGAATGGGAATGTATGTAATATTAGAGAAGCACGAAATTATTCTTAGGAAATTTTTATATTGTATAATTATTATAATTTACATGATAGACGTGGCCAGTTAGGACACAACGAGTTAGAAAACTGTGATAATCCAAAGCTTATTGAAGCCCTAGCAGGTCTGAAAGTAGTACAAATATCAGCAGGTGGTTGGCATTCCGCCGTAATCACTGACCAGGTCAGTATATAAAAACTAGTAAATTCCATTTATCATTATGTGATTTATAAACGAAACTTAATATAATAGGGTGATCTTTATACTTGGGGATGGAATTCAAATGGAGAGCTAGGGATTGAAAATAAAGACAAAAAAGTTTACGCCATTCCAAGTTTAGTAGATTTTAAAAATGACAGAGGAGAAAATATAGAAATTAATGTTAAAAAAGTCGAGTGTGGAAATTCGTTTACTGTATGTTTAACAGGTAAAATGAATTTTCTTTTCATAAACTCAATAGTTTTAATAAAGATATTTTATAGAAGAAAAATAATCTTCGTTTTTTTTAGACGATGGCTTCTTTTGGGGTTGTGGCACTAATAAGTACGGTCAACTAGGAAAACTTCAACGAAATTTGGAAAATCCATATAATTTTGTTAAATTGGACATTCATTTTTCTCTAAATTCTGAAACAGTAAAAAAATTCAAATGTCATGAATGGGGCACGGCGATAATCACAGAATAACATTGTACTTAAAATTGTTAGACGAAATAATATATTCTTTCAATCTTATATTCATATTTATTGTATTACATACTCTCTGTATGCATTTCGAAGATCTGCGCCGCTTCGTTCGCTTCTATCAATGGTAGAATAAATCGACAATTATTAGCTAATATTTCTTCCTCATTTAACGAAGGTGGTGGTGTTGGAGGAATCTCGAAATCTTCGATCATTTGATCTTTTTTCATGTAATCAGTCATTTTCTTTCCTGAAAGTAAAAAATTATTAATTTTCATTTATCACTGTGGACAAATAATTACATGACTATGATAAAATAAAAAATAAACACATTCTTATAATTATAATAAAGTACAAAATGGACATTATAGATACGATTACATAAACATTACTAGATAAGTGTAGTCTTATATTATATTGAATGCAACATGTACAAATAACTAAATCTACAATTATTTCATTATATTATTTACGTTTAAATTTTTTACCATTGTTAATTGATTCGCGAGCAACCTCTTCTAATCGTTCACGAAGCTGTATGTCAAATGATCCTCCGGAATGTGCGAGTTTAATTTGACGTTGTATTTGATAAGCATGGGGCATAAGAAAAATTTGCATTTGTATTGGTTTTACAAAAACTGCATATATAAGGGCATATCGTAATTCATTAGCGTACCTATTTAAAAAAATAAAAGATGCGCCGATAAAATCTTATATCGTGTGCATATTATTTTTCTTCGAAATGTTAAAAAATATTCAAAATATAATATGTCATATCTTTTTATACATACGTACATGTTGTATGTCGCTTCAACAATTACATCCAGAACGTCGCTTGGATTCATTAAATTAAAAGATTCAATAACTGCGTTTTCGTCTGTGATTGTATCTGTTTGCAAATTCTCTATAGTTAATACAGTTTTGAAGTTTATCGGCGATTCCTCTTGCAGATTATTTGTTACACGTCTGAAATAAGAATCTTTATTTGATGTAGTTTTAAAAAACCGTACGCACAATAAAATAATATAACGTGTGTGACTCACGATAGTAATAAATTATGCTTTCTTCGATTTACCTATTTCCATTATAATTTTTCAAGTCTTTTCCAACAAAAATAAGTTTGTCTTCTTGGGACGCATATTCATCTTCTGCCATTAATTCCTTTTCAGGTAATTTATTTGTATTTAAATATTCCGCTTTACTGTCGATAGACCCATCAGAAATAAAATTTTGTGAAACAATATCAGAATATGCATCCATGAGTAACTCCCAATGCAGCAATCGATCGCCATCAGATAATTTTTCAGCAACATAGAGAAATAATATTCTCATTTCTTTAAAAAAATTTTCGCGAAGTAGTTTTTTATCTGCAAAAATATTCTGTCTCTAAAAGATATAATTTCACTAATATATTTATTATGCCACGTATCGAAATTCTGTTATTTAATTGTATATGTAATAATTCAGATACACTAAAATCTTCATTTTAATTTATGTGTTTATGTGTAAGAATATTATATTTCTTTCTAAATATTCTCTTTGTAAAAAATATTTTATTTGACATGTATGAATTGATAAAATCACCTCGAATTAATTTCATTTCGCCAGCCAACCAACTAATTAATATACTTCTATAATGATCATCTAGACAATTTTTGTAACGTAAAACTTGAAGAGCTATTATATCCAAAAACCAGAAAGCAGTTTTGTTACTCTCGTAATCTTTAACTCCTAAAAGATCAGCTAGCAATCTGTACAGATTAAATATTCAATATATTTCAATATCTCACAATTTCAGATTTTGTAAAGTTTAAATAACTTATGTGTCTAAAATTTTACCGACTCGATAACACATCGGGGTTCATCCGTTTCTAGCTTCACTGTCTTCTCAACGAGACTATTAAAAGTGCTCGGAAGAGTCGGCATATGTATAATTTTTTCGAACATCTGTATTTTCAATAAATGTCGAATGAAAAAACAAAATTTTTACAAAATTATTACATTATAGTAACATTGTAATTAATAATTTACATGTCTGATATGTACAAAGTAAAAATAATTACAGATTAGTTACAAATTAAAATTAGTAATTTAAATTTGTTCAATGTATATTAATTTTAAGAAGTTAATAAGACATTATTTAAATCCATTAAAATTGAACATTTGAAGTAATATTAATTATTAAAGGTATTATATATTAACCAACCTCATTCTTCTTGTGAATGAATTCATTGTGCTCTCCTTCAAATTCTGAATTATTTTCAGAATCTAATATATCGGATTTCATATATTATGAATTAAAAGTAAAATGTTACGCGTCACACAAAGTTATTTGCATCAGATATTCACACTTGTGCGCTCACGCGATATGAATGTAATCGCAAAATCCAACAGAGAATTGCCTGTCGCCGATGATGTGTCGTACATCGGGTGAGAATAAAAAAATCACATTTGTTTTGTTTTTACTCATTGGTTTTATTAATTTTTTTTCCATATTTTGTTCAATATTTTCAGAAAATAACACTCCAAAGCGAAAAAACCGTATATTCTCACCAATCCCAATGTATGTATAATATATATATATTATACTTTTCATATATAATATATATGTATATATATATAATATATATATAATGTATACTTTTATACTTTTTATATATAATATTATTATGTAGAGTAGCGCACACTTTAGATTGTTATGTATCGATATCTTTTATAATTTTATCGATAAATTACAAATATTGAAAAACATGAAACAGACACAGTCGGCGGGGACGCGCGGACTTCGCGGCGTGGGACTTTTTCTTACGGAACCGTGAAAAAAGTTTTCGCGACGAATACTGCCGTCCGCTGCTTCCGCGTCCGCCTGCTCCGGGATAAACAAGCAGGATTAATCAACCGGAAATACGGCAATTTTTTTAAGTAGAAATTTTAAGAGAACTCGTAAATAAGAGAAAGGAAAGTGATGCGACTTCGATCGGACGTAAAGACGGAAGTCGCCAATCTCCTCTTGTTAAGTGTTTCTTTTACCCGTTCAAGAGTTCTCAATGAAAGGATCGAATTACAGAAGCGAATGTAAGGGAAAAAAAGTAGGCTGGCAGGAAGAAGCGGAAGCAGCTAGTCCTCGTCTCTCTCGTCGAACGCTAATAACTATAATATATAATATGTATGCGCGAACATACGCGTGCCCCGGCGCGACTGACTTTTTTTTTATTTATATATTTTCACACCGAAGTCAGAAAGGCAATACGCAGTATGAACTTACTTAGTACATTTGTGTTTCTTTTTGTGTCTATGTGTATGTGTACGTGTACGCATTCTTACGTGTGTGGCTTTTACAACTATTTTTCTCATTTGTCTATTGTTCCGTGGTTTCTTCTTCTCTTCCATTTCATTTGGTTCGCCTATTTTCTTTTTGTCCCATAATAATACGCTCTCTGACTTTCTCTTTGTTAGATCATTCTACCCCCGTTTTACCTCGCATTCCCCGTTTTCTTTCACTATTGGTAGCTTTATTACGTCTTCCCCCCTCCCCCCGCTCTTTCCGAGTCATGAAAATTATCCGAAGACACGTGAGAGTAAGAGGGATAGAGAGTTACGAAGAGGAGGGATTTGAAGAACTAGGATAGTCGGAGGGTAGCGGAGAGATAATCGTATACAGATACGCGGTTAATGGAATTAATTATAATGCTGAATTAAAATAAAAATAAGGAAAAGAATATATGTACATGAATGATGACAGTTACGATCGCAAATATCATGACTTCGTTCACTGCGCGTCAAGTTTCCTAAGAGAATTAGAGATCTCTCTCGCGGAATTCTGTTTCTTGTAGAATATTGCAAGTTATTTTGTGACAAATAAGTGCAATATTCTAAAGAACAGACATCACACACGGATGTTAAAAACATTTAAAAAATCTTAATCATTGTTACGTGAAAAATAGTGTCCTTAATAAAAATGTACATACAATTTGTACCTTACAGTTACACCAAACAGACAAATCCTTATTTCTTCTGTTACTTATTACAAATATTAATATATTTTTTCAGTCACATTTACATTATATATATATAATCTTTAGAGAACACTTTAAGAACACCTTAATTATAAAAAGATCTAAATAGTCAACTAAAAAAATTTTAACAGTATTTTATCTTTGTTAATGTATTTAACAGCCTCTATTAATTTTAGAAAACTTTCGCGATCGCAAACAATGCTCTTTTGAGATCGCAACGGACTTTAGGATAAGGCGCGCTACTCCGTGTACGAACAATGAGATGTTTCAATTTCTTTCGTTTCTTGTTTACAAATTACTTTTGACTTTAATATCATATTTAAACGTAATTGCATTATTAAGATCGCAAATAGACGAGAAAGAAATTGGGAACATGCAGTTGCACGATACATGCGGAGAAGCGAGAATTAACCAATTGGTAAACTGAATATTTTTCAATCGATTTTATTGAAAATAATACAACAAAATGTCTCATAATAATATAATAATAATAAGAATATAATAATTAAAAATAATTAATAATTATAGATACGTACTGTTCTCTACTCGATATCTAGATAATCGCCTTAAAACATTGTTTAAATAATATTATCATCGTCATTTTAATCAATGTAATAATAAAATAATAATAATAAAGGCAATAAAGTTAATAATAATAATAATTATATCATAGAATAATGTATCAATAAACAAACTTAATAGACTAATTACTCGTTAATCATTCGTCATCGTTCTCGATTGCTATCAATGGATCTTTTACTTTACCTAGTCATTAATAATGGATAATTAATTAATTCATTAATTAAATTACACGTTGCTTGGATATGCACATAGAGATATAAAGTCGTTTTTGGTCCCACCTAACTGCAAACATTATATTCATACAATTTTTTTTGTGTTTATCGCTTGGATCACTTTACATGTGTATGCGTGTGTGTTATACGTGTGTGTGCACGTGTTGCAAATAACTACTGTCCCGCTATCGGTAAAGCTGTCGTTTCTCTATTTCCCTTTTGTCCCCCGCATCCGTAGTCCGAAATAGTCTATCGCGTATACACATGAACAGCATTGCGTGTGCGAGTGTGTACACTCGAATCGTATCTCGCGGAACGCGTTGACAGGATGTCCCCGAAAAACGGTACCGCGAAGAATGACAAACAAAAAACAAACAATGTAAAAGGGGGGAGGGGAAAAATGAAAGAACGAAAATCCCGTACCGAAAGTTAAATACGCGTTCACGCCATTTAATAAAATATATATACACGTTTATAATATGTGTATACATATATATACATATATATATATGTATACACATATATATCACGATTATATATGTATACATATCGCTTTTCTCGTGTCCCGTGCCTGTTGTTTAACTAGCGTTTCGCTTTTCCATCCTCCCACCCGTGATCTCGGTGCCGTTTTTCCCGTGTCTTTCTTTCCCTCCCGCGAATATCCCTTTTGTTATCACTGGGGACGAGTCTCGCGTTGTCGGAACACGTTCTTCTCGCGTTAATACCCCCCTTTGCCCCTTCCCGACCCATCCCGTTTTACAACTGGCATTGCGTTCCGTTCTCCTTCCGCACTTCGCTTTTAAAGTACGCTTAAGTTTACCTAATAACATTATACTCTCACTAGATACATCGCCGTGCGAGGGTAGACAACGTTCACGACATGACATCTCGATCTTCCCAACGTGTCAACCCTCGACGAGAGGTATTTCTTTTTTTTTTTGCTTTTTCCTACTTATTCCCTTTTTCACTTATACAGCCAATTGAATATAATTTTTCGCGGGACCGACACCACCGATCGCCGAATAAATCTAATTAATTTTTCTTATTAAGGCTATGCCGCGCAATTTCTCGCAATTTGCAATTTCTCGCACGAATACTGGTTTATATCAGTCTCATATTTCTTCCGCCGAGCCTGATCGAGCCGACGACGGGGCGTCTGCGTTCCCTCTCTCTGAGAAAACGCGGGACGACGCGCCGCGGCTCCTCGCCATCGATTCCTCGTCGTCGGCGCCACGTACTCGAACCAGACTCCGCGTATAATTTAATGCCAGTTGTACGCTTCTTTTTCGGAGACGAAACGGTACATCGAGTTCGTCTTTACGCAAGGAAAACGTGCGCTCGCAGAATAATTCGCTAAATCAGGCGCTCGGCCTCCTTTGGCGTTCTAATTCGTCTTAATCACATAATAAGTGACAATAATTAACAATAACAATTTATAGGAAATCGCGCGCTGCGCGAAAACGCATTTTTTCCATTGGCCTCCGTCGCACTTTTTAATTACTTTTCTTATCTCCTTTCGCAATCTCAAATTTCTCTTATAATTAGAATGTAACAAATAATTTTGTTCTACATGTACAATAATAACATAAACGTTGTAATATATACTTAAATAAGATATTCAATTCTGTCTGTTCGAATAAAAATATAAGTACTTTACGATTCTTAATGCAACATTTGATGCTATTGATTAAGAGTCGCCTCGATTTAAAAGAAGTTAAATAAAAAAAAAACAAACGAATTAGCTTTAATTAAAACTTTCTAAGAAGATACGAGCGATTATTTTTGTATTGTCTAATTTGCATTTCATCGCACGAATAATGACGTTTACGACTTCTTTCTCTCCAAATAAAATTTTTTTTAGAGAGAGAACTCAACGTTGGTCGGAATGAAATCGACTCGGGCCAGTTTTCGACGCAGCCGTATCAATTATACAGTTGCGGAATTATAAAGCACAATCGCGCCGTCCACGGACTAGTAACGAACTCACACGCAACGATCAACAACGTCAAAGCAAATTTACATCGCGGCGTCGCGTACACGTTACACGCTCGCATTTACCACTAATTTCGCCCCTCGGCGGGATCCCGAGATCAGGTGAGCGCACGTTTTCCACCTCGTCTCCCTATGCTGAGCTCTCGCGAGCGAAGCGGCGCGAAACGACTTCGAACAAGAAGGATTTCCGCATGTCTCTCGTTTGCAGGATTTCAATCCTATTTTGTTAGAGGATAAGAAATTTGATTTCTGAGAGACTACCGGTCTTGAACGTTAAAATCCCCTCCCCAAGTTCGTCAAGGTCGCGCCGCGTCTCCCGTTCGGCTCCGTCTTTTCGTATCGTTAACATACTTCAAATAGTAATATACCTCACAACCATTTTGACAACAATCAACCGTCAACAAAAGAGCGTTCCTACCTCAAAGAACCTTCAAAAGGTGCGCCACCCAGCCAGCGTCGACCTCCGGCGACACTTCCGACTTCGCGTCCTCTTTTGATTTGCCGGCCGGAAGATGGCCGAATTCTCCTCCTCGTCGATGGCCGGAAATCGAGCTTGCCGGCTGACGTATCACATGTTCGAAAACTACGAACCACGTACGCATCGCGATCGTTTCGTCACTCTCGCATTCATTCACAGATCGCACAACAAAATGCCCTTTGATTTCATTTTTTTTTTTATCGATCTCGCTCTCGCTTTCCGCGTGCTCTCTCCATCCGCGCGCTTTCTCACTTTCTTCCCTCTTTTGCTCTCATTCTCACGTTCGCTGTCCAAAACTCTTCTCGCGAATGCGTTTCATACATTTCACACGTCATATTTGTCGTATGAAAGACGCTCGAAAGGCTTACATGAAATTTGTTTTATCATGATTTCGGACATTATCATAGACTTTTGCTCCTTTTTATGCCGAATTCTCATCGACATGAAAAAGCTTTATCAGCAAAAACTACGTATCTGATACAATATTCGCAACGAAGTGGAAAATTATCGATAATACGTGACATTCGCTTCAAAAGTCAAACTCGTAACGTTTTACATGATTAGAAGAATTTTGTATTTTCCCTTTTTTTCATGCCGATTGTAGTTATTAAAAAAGAATTTAATTAAAATCCGCGCTTTTAGTAATAATCGGTCGGAATGTATCTTCGATAGCATTTTAATATTCTCCGATAATAATATGGAGATTGAGACTGCGTGGACTCCAGCTTCCGATAGTTGAAACCCGGATTTCAGGATAATTTTTTTTTTTTGCCCATAGCCGTATTGGAAAACGTGGTGTTCGATTTCCATACGCGTTTAAAAGGCTCGAGGATCGGCGTCGAGTTAATAATATCAATCACGATGACTACAGGCAGAAGGATAATCATATTTCATAGATATATTTTATAGATTTCCATATCACACGTGATTGCTGTTTAATTCCCGAGAGCGCGAATCGCGTATTAATAGAAACGTTTCTTTTTGTGTTCTTTCTTCGGAAACCGATAACACAATGCCTCCCGATTAAATCGGATATCCTGACTTGACATTAACAATTAATAGTATCAATAATCCTTGGTCTTCAATTGGTTTATTGCGCGGCGCCAGATTGGCTCGCTTCTCCAAAATTGATCGCCGTCCAATTAGTAGTAGACGACCGTCGATGAATTTCCACTTCGCCATGCCTCGTCATCAATTATTACTCGCCTAATTCTCCCCGCGAACGTCCTTCCACAATCGCATCTTGTCGCACGAAATGCGCACCGTTTTCTTTATCTGGCGTCGATTCATCGTCGAATTAACATCATCGATTCGCGCATAAATCTCTTATCAAGATAAAACTTTTGGTGCAATGGCGGATTTAACGATAAACGAGTTAAACGATCGGTTATAACTCTAAAATACTCCAGATATTACATTTCAATGACGTAATATCAAAAGATATCACAAAATTTTGATTATGAATTGTATTTATTATTAATACCTTTATAGTAGGATATCCATTTTTAATTCTTCGAAAAATGTTTCTGTGATTCAGAAAGTTATTTAGGCGTCTTAAATTAAAGCCTCTGGAGCTGCAAACCCGCCTTTGCTTCGAGATCATCGTTGACGATGCGATCGACGGGATGAATCGTCGCCCCGTGTCGAACGTTCAAACAAAGTCGTAACGAAAGTAACACTACTAATTATATACTTTAAAAACGATATATCCTAATTACATCATATTACGTTTGTGTACGTCAACTCGGTTCCGAAATTGCTCTCGCCCGGCGCATGTACGCGTGTTTTACGTGTGTACCTCCTTTTCCTATTCCTCGATCGATCAGCGATCGAATACCGGCATAATTCCTTGTATATTAAGTTCAACTTCTTATGCGATAGATACGACAAAAAATGCAACTGCTATGCGACGCTATTTGCGTAAGATACATATTTTTCCGTATCCATAACATAGAAAAATGGCTACATTCGTCGAAATAACGCCAGTTTCGATCTCTGCTCGTGATTACCTCGTTCCATCGAAAAACGATCAGTACATTAATTTGCAAATACGTAGTTGTTTAGCTGTCTCGTACGTGTGCATTTTGTATATGTATCGTGTGTGTGTGTGGATGTGGGTGTGTGTATGTGTGTGCGTGTGTGTGGATGTGTACGTATAGGCGTGTCGGAATGCCCTGCGATGTCTCGCGATCGATCTTCGCCGTGTTTCCTCCGGCGTGCACTGTCTTTCACGGAACGGGAGTAAGGAAAAGTTTTCGGGCCGGGAGGAGAAAGTGCAAAGGATGCACGGTTACGTGCCACGCACTTGTATCTTGCTGTCGATATTGCATTTAATCGACCGACCCTCGAGGTGCCCTCAGATAAACCTGTCGCACTGTCGTTGAGCGATGAGATAATATAATCGTCGACGAGATCACGAATGACACGTATGCCTAACATGTCGCATACGTATGGATGTATTTCGCGGTGTGTATATGTCCGTATATGTACATACGTGTATGTATACACGATATTATATAAACGACAGCGCCTACCGCAGTAAGAATGATTGATAAAACGATATACAATCGCGATCTAAACAATAAATGGCGACACGTATTTCAGAGATCGTGTGTTATGTGTGTATGTTTGTGGTTGCGTGTGGTTTTCGTATATATAGTATATATGCATATCTATATACCGCGTTAAACGCGCCTTAAATTTCTCCCTTCCGGTACGAAACAATAATATATAACTGTAAAATCCATGTAGAATATAAAAAATATTCTCTCGCCGCCTCTATCTAACTATATGAAATGCTGCACTAAGACTGTATACTTCGTTACGAACGTATATGCGTGTGTATATCCGCGTTTGTGAATGTCGTGTGTATGTGTGTGTGTGTGTGTGTGTGTGTGTGTGTGTGTATATATATATATGTGTGTGTGTGTGTGTGTCCTGCGAAGAGATGTGTACATGGTCATGTTGCTTTACGTACGATTTTTCTTTTCAAGCTTACGGGAAAGTGTTTACGTCTAGATAGGGTGGTGGGTTGGAGCGAGGCGCATCGTCGAATCGAGATCTCTCAATTCTCATCTTGATCAATTCTCCATCGTGTTTCTCTTATCATAATATTAAATATTTTTAATTTTGATTTAGCAATACATCATAATTTTTCGTGCGACCATATTGTCTAAATTTTGTAACTCACTCGGACGCTAATCGTTATGATTGCTCTCGTATTATATTGGCCATAAAAGCAATCTTTCAACGATCATTTGGCATTCGACGGTTCTATTATTGATACATCGATTTCGTATGCTACATTGCGCTAATTTATAGTCAAGACAACAATTATCACAGCGGCACCAATTATATCAATAAGATTATAGGGCTCTCAAAGTAAAAACGCCTATAAATAAATAGACATTTATGCGATAATCTAATAACAATCAAAAAAAGCCAATGATTAAATCGACTTTTGTTGTATTTTTATGCTGCCGTCGAGACGCTCTATTCTTTTTTCGCGCTCGATTAAAACTTCCTTTTTAAGCACGCTGATAACATTACAATTTATCTCGAGTCGAGAGAAATGTTCGATCCTCGATACGCCTCAGACTTAGCTTGGGTACCTTAATAACTAGAAGATACATCGTTTAAATCAAAAGGGGGAGAAAATCCGGGACGAGGGTGTCCGGGAAGAGCGTAAAGGTCAATCGAGCATCGGACGCTCGATCGAGAAGGTACGAAGGTACGCGATTGAGCGCTGCGGGATACACTTTATTATCCCGCCTGCGCTGTTGTGTTGTTGTTGTTGTACTTGACGAACGATCACGAAGGGACACGAGAACAAAGAAGTAAGGTACAAAAAAAGACGCGTTGTTAAACGTTACGTCGGCGGGCTGTAACTGACCCGCTCACTACTGCCACCGTTGTAGAGAACCCGGGTCCTCCCATGAGGGATTGAATCGAGAGGGCTGAGGGGTTGAATGGGGTTGAGGGAGTGCTTCGCTTAAGAAACAAGCTTCCGCCGTGCTGGATACAACGATAAAAACGACGGCGCCTGAAAGGCGCGCACTCGATAGCGCCCGCGGTGTTTTTACGCGATAAGACTGGCTCTGCTGCTTGATTAGCTGGGGGATTAATTAACGCCCTGTTTAAATGGGGTGCCCTGGTGGCCGAATCGTCGAAAGGTCGACGACCATCGCGTTAGCGTCTATCGCGCGATCGATTCTAAGATTGTTTTCTTCCGCCTTTGGCAAAAAGGCGCGCTTGAAACGAAGGGAAGAGCAATAAGTATAATTCGATCGGCGTAATAGACAGAATTAAGATTCCCGACCATTATCCTCATATTTAATATCGATCCGATCTGTAAGTCGCATTAAAATTTTCTCGCTAACGCGATCGACGGCATTTCGAAGATTCGGACGATTGTTGTGCCTTCAAAACATCTATCGTGTTATATGGATTCGTTTGAGGAGTAAAACAATGGATAATGTACATAGCGGCTATTAATTATACGATCGGCATTTCGATGTTAATGAGAATATTGACATTTAGTGACTGCAAACGAAAATTAGCAATTCGCCTTCGCGTTATTATTGAATATAAATCTAACATTTCTTCTTAAATTGGTTCAAGTGTTTCGTACCGTGTTTCTCTCGATAATAATGACGATAATACAGTCGGAGCATCGAGATCAATTTTCGAAACGCCGGTCGTAGATAGCCGCGTGAGAAGTCCGTTAACACTTCTGCGAATAGATAATCATACGATCGTCATCGATGAGTATTTAACGTAGGATCGTGGCTGATTAAAACGGATTTCTAAGCGTGTCCTTGCCTATGAAGAAGAATCGGTCCGATCGACCGGAGATATTAAAACGTGTTTTCAATTTACAGAAAAACGTATATACGTCTACGCGGTATGTACAAATATGATTCGCGCAATCTATATACAACCAAATTAGAATTACGATTTATTTAACGTTGGGCCACCATCGTCGTAAAGCAGCGTGGATCTGTAGCTGGTATATAGGCTCGCTGGATCTATCATCACTTCTTATTAGATTTAGATATTATAAATGTCTAAAAGACAATAAAAAATTGTCTCTATCTTTCTTCAAGATATTTCTTCAACATTTTTTGGAACATTCCGCAATTCGACTAATGTTCCCATTAAAATTATTTACTTCACTGAAACTTGTAAGATTAACTTGTTTCGCTGACATTTTTTTTCAATGAAAATCAACGGGCGTCATTCGCGGTTTGTCTTGACTCGAAAGAGAGAACTGTGAGACTTCGCTTACACGTCCCTTCCCATTTCCTTCATAACGTTCCAATATCTCGGAAGACACGCGTCTTTACGGTGCCTTACCACATTGTCGTGCAAGGTGGGTCGCACAACGCGCCTTCCGTGCACCTGCCAGGAAATTGTTGTTCGCGGAAGAACAACGTGTGTAAACGGGGAGAGTAAAAGTATTTTCGCGGGACGCGCAATCGGAGACCGTAAACTGTCGTTCAATATGTTCGGTGGTTAAGCGGATCCCGCACACGAGAACGCATAGCTCTAATTGCGGCTGTTTGCACGCCGACGATATGAAAACAGGAAAATGTATTGATCGACGTTGGATTACGGTATAGCAATCTGTTTTTATATATCGAGCCAAAGAAGGGACGAGAAAAAAGAAAAAAGTCAATGCGGGAAAATTCGCAGTCTATACCTCCGCTGGAATGAATTTATGTAATTTTCTACACAGCCACGTACGATCTATCTGTCGACCTCCCGGTGATCACGTAGACTCGCGCGAGAGCGAGTTGCTGAAAGATACGAGTTAAGAAACAAGGTGGAATGATCGTGGAATGACAAAAGAACCGAGAACAACGGAAGATCGATACCACTCGAACGAAATTTGATCCTTTTGCGAATTTAAGAATTCATGCATAAGAAAGATACAAAATCGAACGTTTGTTTACGCAGATCGTGAAGAAGATCGTTAGGAAATTAATAATGAGATGTCCGGAAATATAATACTCATTTTTTCTCGCCTTCTTTGCCTTCTTTCCTCATCTTCCGTTCCGCATTATTTGACCTCTCGATTCTCGATTATGGTCATGTGGTAGCTACATATTTATAAACACATAATTTTGATTGTTGCTGTAAACGTTCGACAAAATATTACGTTATGTAGAATATCTAGAAAAAACATTGAAATCTTAAAAAACTGACGCGATTAAGTGGTAGAAAATAAATTTAATTTCTCAAAGTTTGCGATACATACAGCGAATTCGGTTAAATGCACTAGTGTGTGCACAATGAATATTAAAGCCGTCAGGTACAAATTGAGAGAGAGACATAGATATTTATATTGAGTTTAATATAAATATAAATAGATTAAATCACAAAATTCTCAATATACTTAACTGTGCTGTTTGATAAAATATAAAAGATTACAAAAGGGCCATCCAGTCTTCAAACTGGCATAGAATTCGGTGTAAGAGTATAACCACAGGAGGAACTTATGTTTGTTAGAATTTTAATTTATATATTACTGTTCGCTAAAGATGGACTAGAAGTTAGCCGAAACGGTCGAGGAATAAAGAAACGGAATAATTGGAAGAAGATATTGTTACATCAATTCTTGCGCACTTATTACAGCGCCGATTTCTAAACGCCCTTTTGTAAACTTTTATTTTTTAATACTAAGGAATCTAATTTTACTGTAAATATGTAAAATATAATTTTATAATTTAAAGTATTTACATTTTACTTTTACATTCAGATTAGATCGATGTACAATGGCTTTAATATACATCAGTGCGCTAGTGTGTCCAATCGAATTTGTTAATACATATATAAGTGTATATACGTTATATTTCTACTATTTATTTTCATTGAATTTGATATCTGTAAGATTTTAATAAGTTGCTGTATATTCAAATATGTTTTTGTTCTTTCAATTTGGTCCAGTTTAACAGCGCGTACATTTTTTTATATTTTTATTTCGGTCTAAATTGATCAATAAGTGCAAAGTTCAAAAATAGATTTTCGAAAGTGCAAAAGATCACCGCATTGCGCCGATATTCGCATAGGGAATCGTTTTAGTGAAATGATGATACTTTCAAAATGCCTTCGGGACAAAAATCGAGCTCTGCGATAAAACCGATAAGGGAAAAGAAAGAAACAATAAATTGCATAATCAATATCGAGCTAGGCGATTTCAAAACTAATGTATTATTCTATCATTCATAAAAAAAAACAAATCAAAAGAAAAAGCTACATGGAAAGAACGAAATTTGCTGAAATATCTAAAAATTTAGCTAGATAAGTAGATCTAAAAATAATTTTGTTGGATCATTAAAATTATGTAAGTTACCCAAATCGGTTGTTAAAATTCCAAAACTTTTGCAGTATTGCGCTTAAGATTTCTATGATACTATTTTGATTGTCCAACAAAATTATTTTAGCAGTTCAATAAAATTATTTTCAGATCTGTGTGTATCTAGTTAAATTTTTAGAAAAATAGTTCTTTCATATACAATTTTCAAAACTGTATCTTCTTTTTTAGAATGCTTTCCTTTAACTAATGCAAAACTTTTGATAGAAAATTTTGTGCTGTGCAAGAGCACATTTTTCATCTATTGTTTTCGGTAAAAAATAACCTTTATGGACGATAATTAATTAAGATTATGAAGAAAGGATGCTCTCTCAGAACTGCGCGAGCAAATCGGATATTGATCGTCACGATTCCGCACGGATATTTAATGACAGCGATAATGCATAACGATGATGACGATGATGATAGTGATGACGATGATGAGGATGATAAAGTTGAGGGTGATAATGATGTCGGTCAACCGTCGTCGTCAGCGAACATTTGATCGGTGCGTATACGTATGCATACATACATATGTATGTCGTAATAAGTAAGTCGTATGTACCTATGTTATCTGTTGGTTTTGCATTTGACGCACGCGATCCGGCAAACCACCCACGAACCTCTGCGCGAACATGCATATACAAATGCAGATGCACTTGTATATGTAGATATGCCAGTCGCGTCGGCTTTGCATATAATCACGTACGTGATCGTTTCAGCAATACCCGCTCACATATACGTTTATATGTATAAAGTTTTAATTTTTATCTTTTATCTTTAACCCTCCGAAGTTGATGGTAAGTTTATTGGACCCACTCAACTATAAATCTTTTTGGCAAAAATGTCAAACGATTCAAATTTCTTTATGTTATATTTGTAAATTTGGATTGCTTTTTATTAAAATATACTTAGTGTTTATCTTTTATATGTTATGGCGTTTCTTTGAAATTAATTAGTGCTTTTTAAATGATAAATTAAATGGGTCTTATAGACTCAACGTCAGTAAAAGGTTCGATTTTTCTTATTAACTTATGATTAGACTTATCTGATGATAACGTAAAAATTGTATTTATCTAGTTATAGTTAATTACTAAAGTAGTGATTTTGTAGTAAATAACTTTTAAAATTATCATTACAAAACCATCAGTTAAGCTTAGACATAAATTAACTAGAAAATGAAAAACCAGACCTAATTGTGTTATGGATTTTGATGTCAGTTTCAGAGGGTTAAATTACGCGTGTATGTTACGTATGCAATAATTTTCAATGTGTTTATATATCTATCTAAATATTATATCATGCTAGATTCAGGCATTGTATTATGTTTGCTATATATTACGTGAAGATGCGTGGTATCTGTGTGTGCCTCACGCTCGCAGTTGTCATCTATACTCATGCGGACATACACTTCCGGGACGTACATTCGTACACTTCATCCGCATACGCACCAATCCCTCGCCTTCACAATAATAATCACGTGACAATAATAATGATGGTAATAATGATGGTAATCACTCTTCGGCGCTAATCGCTATCGCGACGGCAATTAATGCGCACAATCAATGAACCAGTTAATGAATATGCTTATGCCTATGTAAACTTAATTATACACAATCATAATGATAATTATATAATGGTAATTACGCGTATGCATGCTCTGGATCTATCACCGATTGACGAACATGTTTCCTTATATGCTGACGAACTCAAACGATCGATCGCGGGTGGGAACACGATACGGCATTGCTCCTTCCTCAGTTGTAACAGATCGGGGACAATCGATTCCGTCTGCTGTCTTCAAATTCTTCCCTCGAGATATACTAAATTGCACGATCAAGAGACATCGTTATGACAACGCAACGCGGAATTAATGAGAACAGTAAGGAATATAATATTCTGGATAAAGCGTCTGCTATTAAGCTTTTGTTGAAGAATAACCCGATCGAATGTCGTAAATTATAAATAAGTTTTGTGACAAAAATATTCCTTCAATAAGAATCTTTTTTTCGACTTGGAAATATTTCTGACGTGTCTCCAAGCTTTTTTCATTGCAATTTAATAAGCAATTTCACGTCGTTTTTATTCAGCTTATTTCTGTTATTTGACGCCCAATATGTAGTATTTCAACTAGTTAAATTATTATCGAACTCTTTTAGAGTCAATTTGAAAATTCGAAACTTTATATATTAATATCAAATCGTATGACACGTTATTTCCAAATTGTGTATTAAAAAACGATATATATAAACGATTTCAAAATTTTAGAAATGTCTGATGAATGGTAGTTTCGATTATTCTTGTGATCTATCTCGAGAATATCAAATCGGAGGATTTTTTGATGTGAAATCATAATTTAATAACGGCATGAACTGTAACCTGAAAAATTATCAAACTGCTAGACAAAAATCATATTTAGATCTGATCATGGTAATCAAAGTAAACTATACTATTCTACGAACAGAACTTTCGGTGTAAAGATTTCCAATTGCAAAGCAGCTATTAAAAAATCTCATGCATTTATATACATATTTATATAAACACACGAAAGACGCTCGTTTCTCGTTAAAATTATATAATAGCATTCCCTTATTTTCCCGTCGAGCCTTTTCTGACGTAGGGCCTTTACGCGAATGTCTCACGTCATTCGCTTCAAGCTTCTCCTGCTGCTTTACGACGATCACCCTGGTACTGTTTAAACTGGCGTACCCCTAACTTCGCGTTAGCATCTTTTTAGTTTTCCTTAAGAGCATATAAAAAGTCGTGTGGCACATTGACGGTTGGAATGTTATTTTGTCTTCATTAAATTTATAATAAGAATCATAATAATTAATAATAGTAGTAATATAGTACTTTTCGGTGTTATTAATAATATTGTTTTATGTATCGTTTAATAATAATAATAATCATAAGAATCATAATTTTAATAATTAATATATTTTATATATAATATACCTTTCTGTGTTTATACTATAGTAGTTTGTTTCCTCTGCACTTATTTATTATACTCTGCATCTGACTGCGGGTTTTGATTTGTAGGAAACTTCGCTCGGCCTCGCGACGCCGCGATCGACGACTATCCATGCCGCGTATCGCGCGCGATTGATCGACAGAAAGATCCCAACGTCTCTTCGCCACTGACTCTATCGCGATCGCGCATAGGTCCCCGAGCGAACGTTCGAACGTTTGTCAGAGTCTGTCGAGCGTTTCTGCGACGTGTATGAGTACGCGAAATCGCTGCGGGATCGTCGATCCGCTCGTGAGTCGACTCGAGGCCGAGGCGATCCTTGTTTTTGCATTGCTCTTCGTGGCATCTGCATTAGCGTAAATCACTGCTGGATATATGTATATGACGTAGAGACTTTTAATAATCTGTACTTGTTACATTTTTTCCTTTTTCCTACTTTGTTTGCTTTGCCGCACGGCGACCGTTGCGAGCGCCGTGATTGCTACGGGCGATCGTAGCTGCGGGCGCCACGCGATCGCCGCTGCGTGCCCTGATGCTGAGAGAAATGTCTATTGTTGTCTGTAAGTGTGTACATGTTATTGCCGGTTATTTGTTTTTGCTTTGCTCGCTGAGCACCGGGCGAGTATTCAGCCCGATGCGCGTACAGGTGCACTAGCTCAATCCAGGATCGACGAATTGCTCCGATTAATCTGAAACGCGCGCCGTGCGTCGCTTTCGATCTCTAATCTACCGATTGGACCCGATTCGAGGTTCCGTATCAGTCTCGAAGGAGAACCAAACTGGATGTTTCGAAGTAGAACAAACAATGAATCAATTGTTACGACGAATAATGCAATTAATCGTTCAAGTTCGCACTACTGAATTCCCGTTGGATTATTCGATACCGAGAACACCCCGCGTCCGTTCCCGTCGACCGACCGGTTCCTCGTGATATGCTCCATTATCGATTGGTCGTCTAATCGATTAATCGTCGCACGTATCTAGCGAATTTTACTATTCGCGTTTGTCGCGATCGTAGCAACCCGTCAATCCCGTTTAGGCGGCCCGTCTGTTACTGTAAGGAGACGACTGGTATCGGGAGGCTGTTGCAATGTTGTTGTAGCTGTAATGTTAGAGAGCAGACTGCGTGTACTGTTATTTCTGGTATGCTGTTTCGCGTGTCGCCGAGTATGCGAATGCGGCCGGGGGAATTAGCTGTGGATGAAAGCTGTAATAAGAGCGTGGGATTGCGCGGAGGTTTCCATTGGCGGGGGGTTAATCCTGTTGTAAGGGTTGTTTGGGGTAGTGCGGAGGAAGGGCTCGGGGACCTTCCGAGGATCGGATGCTTAGTTTCCTTAAATCACCTCTCCCTCGATTATAGTCACTTTTCTTAATTAACCATTAAAACCATTGTTGCCCGTAAAGGAGACCCGACCTGACTGCTTTCGGAATTGTCTTCGCCGAGACCGAACAGCGAAAAGCACGCGCGAGACGAGAGAACTTACGCGTTTTTTTTCTCTCAGCGTGTGTATATGTCTTTTGATTGATTTATTACCGGTGATTCAGCGTACTTGGTCCGTAAACTAATTGGTCGTACTTTGAAGCTCTCCGGCGTATTCAGGTCTACGACGTTTTGGTACTAACATTTGATTAGAGTACCGACGATCGATTTTCCGATATGTAATTCGATTTTATTAATTAAAGAATGTGCTTACCTCTGCACACTCATGTGTTTTCAAATAATAGCAAAAATTAAAAAAAAACGTCTAAAGATTAGAATTTAGTTAATTGGAATTTATTTCAAAGTAAAGGCATGAAAATGCCTTTACCCTTTCGATGAGCTCTAAATATATTATTTTTTAGACAAAAATAAGAAATAGATTTTTTATACGTGCCCATTTGCCCATTTGTTTAAAGGACGAAACATTTCTTTAAAAAAAGTCGGTTTCAAAATTCAATTTAAAAGCGAATATTGCCAAAACTGTGAAAGAAAAAATGTTCGTGTGAAATAAAAATTGAATGGAGTGCCTAATATAATTAAAAAATATTTTTTATTCTTTTGTATACGTCTTTTGTATCACTACTTCACTTTCTTTTCAAAATTTTAATCAAATTAAAGGTTATTTTAAACGAATTCAATCAAAGTTATTTTCCGAAATATTATCATGAATGAATTACAATCGCCTCTGTATGCCTCTATACTCTATATTCGTACTCATTTATGTACTCAATTCTTTACACAACATGGTCGCATTTTCGCGTAACAAAAGATAAAGATAGAAACAAATCTATTTTGGGAACGTTTCTGCATATAATAACGGAAGTTTTTATCGCGCACGACTAGACAACACTTACAGAACATTGAATTAGATCATAGCGTTGAGATTGAAAGTCAAATAACTGAATGACACACGCAGCGAAATTATGCACATTTTTTATGTAACAACATCAATTGAATTATGCAGATGCAAAAACTATGATGTTGCATTGATATTAATTACATGATACTTTCATGTACAAAAAATCATATGAAATTGTAGATTGTTTTTAATGTCATATTGTTTTAATTCAAAACCAACGAGATAAATCAAATCATAAAAAATTGTAGGTCGAAGACGATCGAAGGTAAAAGGAATATTGAAACTAAGATTGGTAGATAATGTAGATATATGTCACTGAATAAGCAGTAATATAAAATGTTGTCACTAAGCAAATGTTATCAGTACACGACATCGTGTTTCAGTCACTTCGACTCTGTAAGTCTGATATTTAAAAATTTATTTTAATATTTACACCTCTCGTATAATTTTATTTTCAGCTTGTAAAAATAAGTTAATATATGAAATTCTTATTTATCGCGTTTTTATTATAGTACTACAATATATGTATATTACATATACTTTAAAAATAAATTAAAATATTTATTTTAAATATTCAAATAATATAATATAAGAATAAAATAAAGTATTATTATTTTTTAAATTATTATTTTTATCTTAAAAGAGGTGTATATGTCTACAATTGTATAATTTTTAAGGTAAAATGCAATTCAATCCGTAAAAAGTGTTAAAGTTGCCTGAAACTTCTATTACAAATATATAGAAACAGAAATAAAAGAAAATATGCTATAAGAAATATATGAGAACAGATTTTTAATTGAAGAAAAAAAGTCTCTTGATATTTTTTGAAAATTCTTTTGATATTCCAAAAGCAGAATTAATAGAACAAGAATAAAAAAAGAAAGATCGATCATGAAGAAATATAGTATGTAAAATTATGATATGCAATCGAATATAAATAAGAGCCGTGGAATATCAGAAACTTGATGATACAGTCAAAGTCACGCGACAACGTAAAACATAGATTTCAGAAGGTAACATTACTACTCTAATTACAAATATGGATGGAACAAGTAAGGAGATATATGTAGAACTAAATTGGAGAAACTGAAAGAAATTTTATCGTACACATTAAATAAATTCCAAAAAAGTCTATTAGAGAAAGGAGTAATTATTATTGCTCGATGGATCCTCAAAGCACAACAAAAGATTAACGTTCCAGGATTTACAGCACCACATCAATAGATAAAAAATTTAAGATAGTACAATGTTATACTCAAAGTCACAAAATTTTTAATAAAAAAAACTATTCAATTAAAAGAATATTTAGAAGCAGACAGAAATAAGTTTATTGAAAATGTTAAATATTATATTACACGTTATAAATTTCCAAAAATTCGCAAGGCGTGTAATATAACATTTAACATTTTCAATAAATTTATTGCTTTCTGCTTCCAAATGTTCTTTCAATTGAATAATTTTTTTCTTACAAATTTGTGACTTGGAATACAATATTGTGCCATCTTAAGCTTTTTTACTTATTGATGCGATACTGTAAATCCTGGAAAATTAATCTCCTGTTGCGCTTTGAAGATCCTCATCGAGCAATATCACTGTTATAAATAATAACTGCTACTTTCTCTAGACTTTCTTGGAATTTATTTAATGTGTACGATGAAATTCTTGTCAACTTCTCTAATGTAGTTCTGATCTTGTTTACTTTTTCTTTCCATCTTCGTAATTAGTATAGTGATATTACTTTCCAAAATTTATGTTTTACGTTATCAAGCCTAACGGTATTATCAGATTTCCACGGCTTTTCTTTTATATTTCTGTTTTCCATATTTTTATATTTTGACTGGTATATATATATATATATCTCTCCATTTATAAATTTTGATTAAAACAATACTCTTTATTCTATTCTTCCTGTTCTATTAATTTTACTTCTTGTATAGCAAAAGAATTATCAAAATCAAGAAATTCTTCTTCTTAAATTTTAAATTTATTCCTTATACATTTCTTGTAGCATATTTTCTATTTTCTTGTTTATTTCTATTTCTGTGTTTGTAATAGGAATTTCAATCAAATTGAAATAAAAAGCAGTAAATAGCAGCATTACTATATTTTTCATTACTATATTTTTTAAATTGAATTTTATCTTAAAAATATTATACATAATAAATTGTAGAGATATACTACACATCTTTTAAAATAAAAATATTAATTATATTTAAGAAATATTAACACTTTATTTTATATGCTTATTGTATTTAAAGTGACAAATATATATATTATATAGTATATATTGTATCTTTTTGAATCTTTATTCTCTCCGTGAAAAACTCAAGAATAAAAACAATTGTATATAATGTAAAACATTTGTATATTATTTACGACGTCTGTTATATGTTTTTCCACAAAAATAATACCAAATTAAGTACCAAAAGATATGTTTACGTAATAATAAAAACGCGACAAATAAGAATTTCATATAATTTATTTTTACAAGTTAAAAATAAAATTATTATGTGTGTAAAGTATAAATATTAGTATAAATTTTTCAAATATCAATATACTTATAAAATCGTAGCGTAGAGACTAATACTCGATGTCGGGTATTGAATTAACATTCGTATAGCGACAACATTTTTGCTATTGCTTATCCAACAATATATGCCTTCATTGTGTGTCAACTTTATTTCCAACATTCTCATAATCATTCATTTTTTACCTTCAGTAGTTTTTAACTTTTAATTTTTATTCTATTCTTTGTGATTTGATTTCTCTCGTTGGTTTTAAACCAAAGCAACATTAAAAAATTTACAATTTCGTAAGATACTAATTTCATTTGTATATGAAACAATTCATATAATTAATATAAATGTAACATATATTCCAGTTTTTGTATCTACATAATTCAACTAATGATGTCACATAAAAAAATGTGTACAATTTCGTTGTACCTGCATTATTCAATTTTTATTTAAACCATTTTTACCTATCTCTCATAGCAGACAATATATTCAAAATAAAATAACCGATTTTTGTTTAAAGGTGTTGCACCTCTTAAAAGTGTAAAATATAAAAAAGGGGACGTATAAAAAAACTCGTCTTTCATTTTTATCTAAAAAAAACAACATATTCAAAGCTTATTAAGATCGAAGGAGGACACTTCTGTCCATTCCTTGTCAAATATTTTTATGATGTATCTTTAAATGTTTGTTACGATCGAATCTCGTTACATTTTTCACGTAAACTCGATAATATTACGTGATATAAATAATAACAGAAATATTAGATAACTTTTGTTTCCTCGACAGTATCGGCACTCGTCGTCGACGAAAAAGTTCTCGTCTCTACGATATGGCTCGGCTTATTATGATCTTGGCGATTTGCGCAGCTAGGCCGGGTCTGGCGATAGTGATAGCATATAGAAAAAGAAGAACACGATATATAAACAACCAAAGCGCCAAACTACGAGTACCATCGATGCTAGCTGCGTAGTACCAGCGCCATTTACCTAATCGTTACTAGTCGAAAAGTCTAGGCTGAGTCGGTGCCGAAAACGATCGCCTCCGATCGGCCTTTTAGCGAGAATGAGATCTACGACTGTCGAAAACATAATTTCGATACTTTTATAAATCAGATAATTTTTTCTTTCGTAACAATTTTAAAATCACATATAAATATTGAAGATTAAAAAATGTTTTGCGAATTATTAACAGATCGACTTTAATTTAGCCGATAGCGAAGAAGCTAAAAAAAATTAAAAAATCGATATGCCAATTTGTTCTATTTTTGTAGTTGATTATACACAGTAAATTAACAGATAAGTCATTGTACATATATAATCTAATCAGTGCATGAAGAATTATCAAGCCTGTTATTTCACGCGATTTTGCTTCTTGCAATTCGGGAAGTAGAATTAGCTCGTATTCATTTTAGCTAATTAAAAATGCAAGAAAAGTAAAATTTTGTCTTTGAAGGATGTCTCGGGATTATCCGAATAGCACGGAAACGAAATATAAAACGAAAATATACAATCTCGCGGAGAGCTCGTTCATTTCCAGCTGTCGCGAGTTGCACTCGGGGATACTCTCGGCAGTCGCGATACGAAGGAGCTTTCGCCTTCTTCGCGCCCTCGGAGACGAGATTTCAGCACCGGTTTCCCCATGTTGCCATTCTCGCGTTCAAATCTTCCGACTTGCTCGTCGTATATCTATCTACCCTATCTATGATACGTGTATCCGCGGTCCGACGTCGAGACGACGGTGGCGATTCGCCCAGTTGAACACAATTCGGTCGGTACTCCGTTTCTATTTTTTTCCTCTCTTAATTTATTTTACGGTCTCCAACACGCGTGCGGTCGATCAACGTATACGACGCTGCTTGCTCATCGAACCTTTTTGTGCCTTTAGAGTCACTTCGTGACTGAAAAAAGCTTACGGATTACAAGCTTATTAAAGCCGATCAGGAAGGTACCGAGTCCTCGACCGACAACGGAGGAGACTTTTTCGATTTACTACATTGGTTCAGGCGAACTCGCGTGGACTTGTCGGCTCGTGAACGCGCGCGGATCTTCCTCCAAATTTTAGATTATCTATTTATATTTCCTCCAATTTTTTCATTAACTAATAACTCATCATGATGTGTTTCTATATATTTTTATATATGTAGGTATATAATATTTTGTAATTTAAAATTGATAAATATAATACACAAATTGTTTCTTGCCAACGGAATAAATCGTGTTATTATTAACAACCACGGATTATTAACAATCACGCGGACAAAAGATTTGTATAAAGATAGGCATTATAATGGTTCATTTTAATAAAATTTAATTCCAATCACACACACAAGTAAGTCTACGCTTTCAATCAGATAAATATTATTTTTACAAATAGGCAAATATTAATTTCCAATCAAATAAATATCTTTCCTATTATAATGATACGCTTTTGATGGTAATTTCACAGGAATCGTATTTTTAAATAATAAAAAATTATACTTGATTCATGAGTAATTAATATTTTTTCAAAAAAAAGCATAACTTAAAAATAAAGCAAAGATCATTAATAATGAACACGAAATTATGACGATGGCGATGGACGAATATCATCCCTGGAGTGAAACTCGAGCGAGATCAATCACACGGAATAATCCTGGTTATCTCAATGGTATCAGGGAATAGAAACACGAATACGTAGCCGGTAATTTAGATTAAGCACAAAATGATTTTTCTTTGCTACACGTCTAAGTGTATCATCAATTTTAAAGGAAGATCCGCGCGTACGCGAGGGAAGACCTTTTTTTGTCGAATCGACGTCGGTCGCTTGATTGCGTATATATGTCTCGTGTGTGTGTTTGTGTATTCATGTATGCGTGTGTGCTTATGTGTGCGTGTATCCCTATATGAATGACAGGCCAGCTCTTCGTTGATCACGAAAATCCCAACATTCGAGAATGCGCGTGAATTGAAAATAGAATTTAAAAAACGGTAACTTAGCGCGTAACAGCTCGTTTTACTCCATTTTTTTCTCAACGTGTCTCGCGTGTACGTGTGTATGTGTATGTGTGTGTATTTAATGAGTGAATGAGTGTGGGTGTGGATCCTGTTCGTGTACCTAATTGCACTTATTCGAAAAAACGGAACATAAGGTTGAACACAAGATGGCGGCCGGACGGCCCTGGAACGTATGTGTAGGTAATATACACCCTTGTTTAAATTTACTTTAATAAGAAACTCTATATACCGCTTTTGTCTCTATCGCGTTCGCTGTTGTCGCCCTCGGTCAAGCGCGCTCGAACTAAATCCGTTTGTTGCTACGATAGTCTCATCTATTTTCATTCGTGCTACTGTGCAAGTCGTAAAAACGTAACTTCATAACTTAGGCACAATTTGGAACTGTTTAGACCATTTTCACACGACCCCGTCTGCTGACGTCCGTGTGTACGTTGAGTGTGGAGACAAGACATTCTATTTACGATGCCGATGATAAAAGTAACACATAATATCAAAAATTATTTGAAAATAAAAATACTGACAAAATTAAATGTTTCAATCTTGATATACTCTTTTAGATTAAGTAACTGATTGTAGTACAATAATTTCTTTATTGTTATCACACATTTTTTAACAAGTTTAGTAATTTAGAAATAGCTGAAATACTTTCCAACATTTTTTACACGTTTATACTCGTATTTAAAATAATATATATTACATAAAATATATATGTAATACCTTTACTATTAAAATTTAAATTTCTAAATAAACTCATTGCCTCGAAAATAAAAAATAAATATTCTCAAATAAATTAGCATTTTGTTGAGGTGTTTTTTATTAAATTATTAGCGGATTATATATAATTAATAAAGAGCAAGCAGATAATGAGGCCGAATGAAATTTAATCATTTATTTAAGGAAGCAAGTCATAAATGTCTCTTTGTGCTCACATTCGTGACACACGAGCGTCTCTCGCTGGAACCATACCAAACGTGACAATATTGTGAGGTAGCTGACATTGAGCCGTTTCAGGGCCAATCGGACCAAATCTTCCAGTTTTCCATTATTCAGAATCGCGTTCGAATCCCATTCTACCTTCACGCGAACTGAAAGGGCGCCCGAGAGGATCTCAATTCTCTCTCTCTCCTTTCCCCTTACAAAGAAGCGAATGGAGAAAGAGAACGTGAGAATCCCTTCGTTTCCTCTCGTTTTGCCGATCGAGGCCTGATAAAAGCGGAAAGAGCACGCGCGCGAGAACGTAAAAAGATGTGCAAATGAAAACGCAAAAACGGGAATCTTTGGACCCGACTTTCCGAGCGATGCCCGCCATCTTGGTCCCGTCTGACCACCGGTGTGGATCAACGTAATTTCGCGATCACGCTTCTTCCGTCTTCCTTCCTTCCTATTTATCTATCTATCTATCTCGCTCTCTTTCACTCTTTTTTTTACTCTCGCTCTCTTTCTCCCCCTATCTTTCCCCTACTTGCTCGTTTTGTCCCGTTAATTCCCGGTTTGCCTTCTTACTCGTTTTTACTTTGTTTCGCGCACACCATAATTACAATAGTCTTTATTCTTTTTTTATATATATAATATATATATAATATATATCCGTAATCTTATTACATATATACTAGCTGGTTACAATAATTTGTGAAAAATATACATCAAAATTTTGTTACTTTTTACATCACAGATATTTTAATATAATATATCATCTTTTAATTCTTAAAGATTTCTGTACCTCCCCGTATATTCGACCAATCCGTCACTCGCCGGATTGTTTAGCGTATCGCCCGCGACGAAGGAAGAGACGACAGGATGTACAAGCGCGAACGGAGCGAAGAACTAAAGGATTCTTTTGAATTCTTCGATCGCGAAGAACAAACTTACATATTAAGGTATTTTTTATGCATGCGTTTTATTGTATCGCAGTACCATAATTACCGTGTATTTCAAATAAAAAAATTTCTAAGGTAACAAATATCTAAAAAAACATAACGGAGGGGCATCTAAAAAACATCCTGATCTTTCGAATGTCTTTTAGACGCCTTTCGCATTTCTTCTAGATTTTTGCATTTTCTTCGAATAATAATTTCGAATATGCATTTTAAAGATAACGTTACAGAAAACGTTGAATTTCTTAGCAATTGTCTTCAGAATCGAACGAGAATTACTATTGCATGGCACACGAATAGAAACGCGTGCATAAAAGAAACCTTAAGCTCGACTTCTCAATAACGGAGAACAACGATACGATTTCGATTTGAGAAAAACTTCCGTCGTGCCTTCGTCCCGCCACCTCTCCCAGAAAATAAAGAACGGAAAGATCGACAGTGCTTCAACAATCGCGTCTACAACGGTACATGCCTAGCCTCGAGTTCTCTCATATCCCTTTCCCCGACGATCGCGCGTAGCAAATTTCTAAAGAGAGAACGACAGTTTCTCTATAGATTTTACTCGAAGAAAGTCGCCAAAAAGATAGACAAATATCTCCCTCGACGTCAATAATCCCTCCCTTCTTGCGTGAAGGAACGAGACCTTCTCTCGCGTCTCATCGATCGCTCGTCCGGATGGCGATCGCGCTTTATCGCGAAATCGCATGGGTGTTTCATAAGTATCGCGCCAGTATGAGAATCTTCGACGTTGCCGCGAGAGAAAAAAGTGACGTATGTATATGCGGGCGTCTGTAGGTAGTCTAAACTGTTATGGCAGACACGTCAACGTGTCGTTGGGAGATCATTACGCGGACGTATCGTTAATTACGTCGATCGTACTAATTGTCGCGACCTAATCGTCCCATCCTAAACTACACGAGCGAGCCTTAAGGTGAACGCACATAGAAGTAAAAGTAGTAAACAGTAAGACATACGAAGTAGGCAATTAACATTGCCAGTATATCTATACATATGAAAGATGGCGGTTTTACGTCTTACTGCTTACTGCTTACTTCTACTTCTATGTGCGTTCACCTTTACGCGTATTATTCTTCAGTCCGCGTCGTCGAAAATCGCCTCCTTGGTTGCAACGTACACGTATAATACGTGCCTTGCATGATTAATGATTAATTTCACCAATACGTTACAGTCTACATTTTTTTAAATTTATAACACGCATATATAACAAATATTTTCAAAAAATATAGTTAATCATTTTCAAAGAATTTTAATTACACAAACAACAAATTATTATTTGATTTCACCGAATATTAATTATACTAGATTTATGAAGACTTCTAATGAAAGGACTCCAATTATATTCATTGCCTAATTTTAACCATTCTTAATTGCAATGTATTAACATTACTCTCTTATTCCGGTCAATTTTCGTCTAGCTAACGAATGTGTAAAATTACAGGTACCAATTGAATAACACATTCTATAGAGAGAAAACCACCAATAATTTGATCGTCGTCTGCTTCCCGAATTTGATCCAATTACAAGCAATACGATGAAAAGGACAGGTATCCGTAGCAACTGCGAATTATTTTCGGCGACACGGACGTCGGACGCGAATAGTCTCGTTTGTCCCACATTTGCCTGCGCGCTTTCTAACTTCCCTTGATGTATCACCTTTTCTTTCGCGATAAAAAAGAAATGCCGAAAGACGTACCGCGTTGCACCAAATGGATCGTGGAGATTTGAGATCCGCCGATTATAGACCGCACTAAAACGTCGCGACGAAACATCGTAACCGTAATTGAATTAACGACAATCATAGTGTACGCACGTTTACTATCATCCGCACGATAAATATCATTTTTTCACATCTAACGATAAATCTTTCGATAAAGGGTATCGGGCTTGAATTTTTGGGTGTATCGGTGATGCGAATTTGCGGGTATATAGGTTCTGGGTGGGCTCTGGGTTGTGGGAGGATGATAAGGAGATAAGTGAGTTAGTGGTCGGAACAAGTGTATAAACATATTTCCCTCCTTTTCGCATAATAATGCCTGGTGAACGTTTAGAAAAAGACTTCGAGGCATCGAATAGATCAGATCACACCGGGTGATTTATATACTTCATCGAAGGTGTGTCTGTGAGGAAGTGAGGAGTAGGTGAGGAATAAAAGGGAAGAGAGACACAGGCGGTGGTGTGGTGGTGGACAGTTAAAAAGTGACTTAGCGGACACAGGGCGAAGGAAGGTTTAAATTTACGTTTACACACAATCATAATTAGCTTGCATTTCGCTTTGTTGCTGTTCAGCTTGTTTTTTTTTAACCCTAAGGAGACCTTAACGTTTACACTCAATAACTTGTTTCCGCGTTTACGCGCGCTTTCTTTAAAGTTACATTATTCACGGTTTTTTGCTTTAAATAGGGTAAATTTTAAGTTTAGTTCCAAAAAACACCGAGAGAGTAGCCTTGCCTATATGGTTTACTTTTTTCGTAGGTATAATTTTTTTTGCATTAATAAGGAATTTTTGCATTTTTAAAACACCGAACATACATGCCTTATATTTTATGTACAGCCTAGAGTCTTTCAGTCGTTACTTTTAAAGAGAGTCATGAGATGAGTACGTGTGGATCATCCTTTTTCGTTTCTGCTGCTCTATCCTCCTCTTTTCTGTATTTATTCGCGTCATTTTCCCGCAACTACGCTTGACTATGCGAGAAAAATAGGAAATCCTGGCCCGCACTACAGTACCATTTTATTTTTCTTTTTGTCGCCGTTTTCTCGCGTTCGTCTGGCCTCCGATCCTTCCTACTCCGACTTTCGTCTCTGTCAATTTCGTCTTGGTCCAACGATCTGCCTGCTATATTAACTGAAATGACGAAATCATCATTTTACTAATCGCGGATCATCTCTCTATAAAATCCAATTTTATCCGAAAGTGATGCGACGCCAGTCGCGCACGTCGTTAAATTATTTAAGAAATATAAGAAAATTTCAACTTTTAATTATACAACTTGGATATTTTGTTATAAGGATATTTCTTTAAAAAATATATATTAATTATAAGTAAAGTTAACCATAAATTTCAATGGAATTGTCTTCAATATACACATAGCTGAAATTGAAAATATTTTTTTAAGTCTAGATTACAAATACGTTTATTCTAATTAAATTATCATCTTAATTGAATTATCAGACAAAATTTTGACTAAAAATCGTATCGACGTTTGCATTTAAAATTTCTTGCTTACGATAATTATCAATTGGTAAAAATTCAGACTTTCATCAAAATTCAAAAAAGTTTACACCGAATTTAAAAATTTATCGTATAAAATTTATCTTAACTCTCGAGTATGGTTTCTGTATCACAATCGCGAGCATAACTGGACGTGCATGACCGTGTGAATTCGCAGAAAACCGAATGAGAGAGACGTGTGGTCGCTTGAAACGTCGATGTTCGTCATTCGTTCGATATTCGTTCGATATTCGTGTCGTCGTTACTTCAAACCGACGGCGGACAATCGAGGCGCGCTCGAAGTGTCTGCCCAAAATCTGTCCCGACGCGTTACGATGAGTCTGCTGGTTCCTAATGCATATATATCCCTCGCGGAAACCGCGATGTGTGAGAAACGAAAACAGAGATTAAAACATTCCTAGATTTAGTAAGTCTTTTCTTTTGCAAAGAAACGATACAACACTGCCTCCGCTCACGCTGCTGCAACCGCAGCTTCTTTTTATCTCTTTTTTTTCTCTTCTTCTCCTCTACGCAGTAGAAAATTTGTATTCGTATCAAAAAGTGGGCGTCTCGCGCTTTAAGAAAAACGTCTGCGCTTCCGGTATCGGAGAAATCGAATCGAGAGCCGGCGCGCGCGCGCTGCAACAGTATCCTTTCCTCTTATTCCATGTTCTGATTTTGAATTTGTATCTTTCTAGCTCTACCTGGATTCGGACCGCGATTTAATTCCATTACGCGACGCCGAAAGACCGCGATCTTCGTGGCCGTAATTGCTCAATCACAAAAAAGAGCTTATGGAATTATTTTCTTCTTCAAATTATCTATGTAAAACAGGGGATTAAAACTGCATATACGAGTACAACAACTGAGAAATCTCTAACTTGATATTATTTTAATGCTATTTTTAATATTGATAAATTCTTAAAATAAATCCTTTTTATTTTTTTTATGTGTCGAAAAACTCGAAATACTTTATGCTTATTTAAAAGATATTATAATTATAAAAAACATTAGAAAAATTAGAATCTTTCACACTGTTCGTTATACATACAGATCCTCCGTAAAAAAAAGAATTCTATAGACAAACAAACGTAGGCATTTGAATGTGCCATTACATTGATCAAGAACATTACTCACAATTTTGTAGGCAATTCTCAACAACGAAGATCACATCTCGGTACTTTTTTTGCATTCCCCCCATTTTGCCGCGTTCACGCCCGAAACGTGTGACGCGTTCACGTCAAACGCTGGCCTCGAAATGATCGAGATTATAGAAATATTGTCGCCTCGTGAAAAAGAAAAACGCGTCAACTGCGCGCGCCAACAAAAGCCTTGGCTCGTTCTCGCTTCGCACACGTTCGTAATGACCAAAAAATATATGTATATATAATATATTATTCCTTATATAATTATGTCGCTTCCTTAGTTAAGTAGTGTTTAAATAGTAGATAATAAGTTTTTTTTTCTTTTTGCATTAGGTAATTTTACACTCATAGAGGAAAAAATATGCTGTCGCGTCGGCATTTTTGTTCCATCGTTTGACCTTTCGTCGTCGTCAACCGATTGATAGTGGTTGCAGTAATTAATAATCGTAATAATAATCATCGAACGGCTAACATTTTCGCGTTGCATATGTCCACGTGTGCATCACACGGCGTTGCGACCAAGCATCCTTCAACCGTCAAGTCCACGACGGTCGCGGGACTTAACGGATTCGTGTGTATCCGACTCCGGGTCACCGCGTCTATCATAGAAATGAATTTCGCATCGGCGCAAAATACCGTAATCCGCGATGCGATTCGGCGATGCTTGACGGAAAGGTAAGATTTCGGGCAACGCCGCTGTAACGACATGTGGACGCGCGCAACGCCTAAATATCTCGTTATGTTCCCCATTTTTGTATACTCGCGTATATGTACTCGTTTGTATATTATATGTAGGTGTGTGTGAAAGATATTTGTGTGTAAAGTGTCTCGTGGAATGTCGGGCTCGTAGAAACGCGGTCAGAATGGGTCCTTGCGTCTACTAAAGTGTGTCGCGTGTGAACAGTCGGCACGATGAACATGTCGCGTGTGTCTTTTATCCATTACGTTCTCGGTATACTCCGGTGCGAAATGTATTTTCGCCGTAAATCGAAAGGGTTTTCCTACACGCGCGCCTAATACCAGGTTGGCCAGGGGCCGTGGGCCAGCCGGACGCGGGTTCGTACGGCGGGTACGCGCTAACTGGTGGAATCGCAGTGGGTTTACGGTAGGTTGTGCTTAGCATTTATGCATCGCCACTTTTCGTTCTCCCCTTCTTGCACTGGACTTGCCTCGCAACGTTCGAGGTTTCTTCCGGTCCAAAAAAAATCGAAATAGAAAGGTTGTGGAGGAGCAGGTAAGAGGGGGGTGGGGGGTGGGATAATCGAGGGTACTATCGGCGTCGGCGACGGTATTCGAGGATTCCCTTCGTCCCTGTGCTCGAATCGATCATTCGGCGAGAGGAGATTTTTTTACCTCCTGAATCCGTCTCTCTTGCCCCGACACGGGCGAGATTGGGAAAATTGTGGGAGCGCGAAGGGAAACCCCGTTCGCGGCGCGCAACAACGAGAAGGCGCACGGGTTCGGTGCGTGTGAGAGATCTGGGCGGGAATGTGAGTTTACTGTATATGGGTCTTTTCATTTGTTTACTGTACTCATAACTGTATACTTTACTGATAACTGATACTGACTTTCGTCTACTCTACGGAGTCCTCCATGCTGAGCGCGGTGCCGCGCTGCTCCGCCGCTGCCGCCGGCTGCTGGCTGTTAGTCGGCTCGCCGGATCTGCTGCTCGCGGTGTTGTAGCCCCTCTGCAGTTGCACGACCAGCCCGCTCACGGCAGCATATTCCTTTTGTTGTTGCTGCGGCTGAGTCTTCTGGCTCGAATGATCTACTATAAGCTTACTATCACAGGCACTTTTTTTGTCAGTTGACGCGGCGTAGAGGTTGTGTAAGTCCGGGTAGTGATTCAGCTGTGGTTGCTGCTGCTGTTGCTGTTGCAGGTTCAGAGGTTGCTTCCGGTCGCGATCCTCCTGGCCGCCGTTATGAACCTCGCGCTCTCTGCTGCTGCGATCGATCCTCGAGTCACGGGTGCTGTCCTCGTCCCTGCTACCCGCTCGGGAAATCGACAGAGGTGTCGGTGGTGACGTCAGCCGATCGCTGCCGTCCTCCGTGCGACCTCTCTCCGACGGTGAAGGGCTAAGGTCAACCGTGGGCACGCGCTCCGGTCTCTCTGGCACCATCCTGCCCGTTGGTCCTCGATAACTTTCGTCCTCGCTACTGTCTTGCGCCATCCGCGGCAGCGGGGTCCTCCTCGAGTTTCTGCATAGCTGATCGATCAGGGTCTTGCTACTCATCGTCTCCGGGTGTTGCGATGACGACTGCTGTTGCTGGTTTCTCGCCTCCCCTATCGCCCGCTGGTCCCTTGGAATGCCTGTCTCAAGGCTCGACCTGATCAGATTGTCCAGGAAACTGCCGTTCGCCCCGGGCCCATCGTAAATGCTCTCCACCATGTCGCGCGGCGCCTTCGCAATCGAAGCGCTTCGAGAATTCGAAGTTCCGGCCGCGTCTGCCGTTCCGGATACGCCAACTCCATCTCGGTCTCGTTGCTGATGCTGCTGCTGTACCATCGTGGCGTTTCGTTGTTGCTCCTGCAGCCCGCGCATTCTCTGCGATGCGAAATATTGTTCCGGAAGGATCGGCACGTTCGGCGCGCCACCCATAAAGGGGGAGGGCATGAAGGGCGTCGGGTTCCAGAAGTTGAAGGGTCCGAATGGCAGGTGGGGCATGCCCTCCATGAACGGAGGCATTTTCAGTCCATTCGGACCGGGTATACCGCCGGGCGGTGTGAACGGTTTCTGCGGCTTCAGCTGCGGCTTCTTGTCAACGCCAGCAGTGCCCGGCCGCATCGCCGCGGCCGCTGCTGCCGCCGCTGCCGTCGTCGCAGTCTCCTTCGACTTATCGTCCGGTTGCTTCTGGTCCCTGCAGAAGAAAAGGAAGCTCAGATTAAAATTCCTAGCTTTTAATATAATAACATGTTCTTTATAATAATTTGCGACATATGGTTTAAAAAATATAATTTTTTTAATGACATGCTGAGATTTGTCACGTAGACATTATATCGTCCATGAACAATACCGATTATTTGTAACTTCACGGGTAAAAAAAAACAAGAAATATATATATATATAAGACGGATAAAATTCTTTTATCAAAACAACTAATCGACTTACCTCTTGCGCGGCCTCATGAGATGCCGCTCCTTGACTTTGTACTCAAGGGTGGAGTGCGGAACTCCGTAAAAGCTGCCAGCACGATGCACGCTCATCTCGCCGCGCTGAACTGCGCGTACCGCCTCGACAAGGCTATCCCTGTCGTAGTTTCTGTATTTTCCGCGTTTAGGTCTGGTGCCCTTGCCGCCAGTACCCGGTTTCGATTTGTTCGCCTCTTGCGTCTGCTGCTTCGATTGCGATTGCTGCGCCGGCGACTGCTGTTGTGGCGGCTGTGGAGGTGTATACCGACCCCTCTTGAACGGACTCGGATCTGTTATCATGGCCTGCTGCGATGGAACCACACCGGCTGGTATGCCAGCCGCGCTAGGCGTTTGACCCTCTTGGAACTTGACGCTGATGCTCTTGGCGATGACGTCGCGGAAATTGACGGCCACCGCTTTGCCTACCAGCGAATTCGTGGGGCTGCTGGTAGTGGAAAACGCTGGACTAGCTCGTTCCAGAAGGCCCGGACTCGAGGCGGCAGCCGCGAAGCTCTGGGCGAATGCGGCGGATGTCGGCTCGCCATTCTTGCTGGAACAGCCCGGCGTACTGGCGGGCTTGTAGGACGGAATTTTCAATATCGCTCTGCCCTGAGCGCTGTCGCTGGCTTCTTCCTCGATGTTGGGATTAAAGTCGTCGTTCGTCATGGGCCCTCGCTGCTGCTGCGACTGTGACTGCTGATGTGCACCGAGAGGATGGTGCTGATGGTGATGCGACTGTGACTGATCACCGTTCACGTTCTTGTTCAGCCTCTTGTCCTCGCTCATCAGCTTCCTCATTACTTCGGGTATGCGATAATCTCGCGTGTCCATGCCTACGTCATTATTACAATATTTGTAGTAGAGATTCATAAATGTCTATCGGTATTGGCAAATGCATACTCGTGAAGCTAATCAATAATAAGTAGTCGAAGGCCGAATAATGAGCAATAAAAATGTAGATACATTAAAGCAATTTAATTAGAAAAATTGTCTGTTTTTAAAATAACTAATAATATGTCATACTGGTAATAAAAAGGTAAATCAGTACCAACCAACCGTAATGTCTTTTCTCTTGCGTACCGATAATGATAGGGGATAATAGCGAGCTCATGAGTATGCCATAGGTCTGTTTATACATTATTTTGTTAAAGGTAAAATAGGTGGAACTTAGTATAAATTTAATCACAAGAATAAAATCCTCTTTCAGGATCTCAGTGTTTTTTTCTATATACATCTACCTATTGCCGATCTTCTAACTCTATCGGGATGTTAGTATAAAGAAAGATTTACATTCGAAAATATTAACAGATGAATCATAGATAAATCAGTTGTTTCTTTAAGGTAAATGTCCCAGTGACCGGACACATTTATACAAAATTTGTTATTATTAATCTCAAATGCTTTTTTAAATATAATATTATAATTTAATTGTGATTTTTAAATATAATTAAATTATAATATTGTAATAAAAAAAGGAATTTGAGATTAATAATAATAAATTTTGTATAAGTGTGTCCGGACATGTACGGTCACTGGAACGTTTACCTTACCTGAGAGAGAATTGTATAAATTGAAACTATTATTAACATGACTTTATGTGATAAAGGCAATTAGAATTTTATGTAGAAATTTCAAATAATATGAAAATATTTTAATACAGATTTAATGATGACTTCAACAAAAATCGTGATTATCTTGCATGTACAATATAATATTTTTTGTTTTTCTTCAGTGTTTGTCATAATTTCAAATACAGATGCAAGCTATTCAAATTAAATTGCAGTCTTCAAAGACAGAGAAAATATCGGCGAACTGATTAACTAGGGCCTGGCTTCTATCGATTTCAGAAGTCCTATTGTGGCGTAATACACTTTTCGGCTTTCCTCTCTTGACGCAGATTGGTTAGTCAATGGACAAAATAAACTAACGCTTGGAAATGACCCAAATGTCGAATATCAATATACTATATTATTTTATATATATACAAGTTAATTTTATAAATTTAAATCTCATAGGACCGACGCGTGAACTCACTAATAATATGAAATAAAGGCCTAATGCCGGTCGAAGCTAGATCTTAATTGCTTTTTAAATAATTCAAATGTGAATTATATATATACTATATATGTACTTGCGACTGTTGAGCATCAAAATATTTCAATAGTTTAGCTGCGTTTGTAAAGTCCGGAAAAATTTCGACGCGTAGTGAATATGACTACAAATATATATGCAAGTACATATATAATATAATATAATTATAAGTTAAATTTATATTATTACATTAATAAATATAAAAAAATTAATTGCTTCAAATTTAAAAAACATGAACATTATTAAGAATTTAATTGTAATCGGAACTTTGATAGACAATCAAAATTGCAATTCTTTGATAAAAATAAAGAATAAATTAACTCTTTAACTGATGAGCTTTTAAGCTATTTGCGATATCATTTTGTAATATTAAGGAACTTAGATGATTAATTTTACCTAATGGTGCAGCGGCAGCCAACATCTTTTGAATATAGGGACCGATGTTCGCGTGTTCCAATCCCGGCCATTCGGCTCCTGTCTCATGTCCTCGTTGCAACAAGTTTCTGAGGGAATCACCACCAGTTCCTTCGAGTGTAGAAAACCTCACGAGATCCTCCAACGACAGCAGAGGCTTCAACAGGGCCTTCTCGACTTCCTTCTCCTCTTCTGCACCGGATAATTCTTTGTCGTCCACCTGTTTTCAAAAAATCTCTTCTAGCATTTTCTGCATATTTTCAAGTACAAAAGAGCATCTAAATTGCAAATTACAGTCAAGCTGTCCTCTCGAGGAAAATAAAAGTAGAAACTTCCACCCCGTCTCCGAAGACGTGAGTAGAAGCATTGCTCTTCTCATTATCGATAGTCATTAAGTAACTATTACTGCTCATAAATATGACAACTTCTTGTTCGAGAGTGCTTCATCGAGAGGTGTGTGTCTGGAGTGTACGTGTATTTGTATCGTGTGTAGGTGTCAATTGTCCTTTGTGTAAATATATACAAAGTGTTTGCCATAAAGTGACCGCATTGCATATTTTTAAAAAATATCAAAATGGAGAAGAACGTAATGCTGGAAAAGGTGCTTTAAAGCTTTGAGGTACGTTGCACAGATGAATTTTACGTAAAAGAAATCATATGCGCCAGCTTTATTTTTTTTTAAGAATCTTGAAAATATCGCTTTAAAACTTTTTTATAAACTTTAACATTTAATTTATCATTTAAAAAAAAAACAAAACAAATCATCTTTACAGAAAGAACAAAATTGAAGATATCCTTTATTTATTTTTCTTCATCCTTCAATACTTAACATAAAATATTCAATTGAGTCACTTTACACAAACCACTCGGTACATGTATCTCCATCAAATGTAAAATAGCCAAGCACCATGCAGGAGAGCTGCTAATCAGTAAATGATATTTTCCAAAGCAGCGGCAAGTGTTTTACGGGAAAAATGCTCTCGATGCTCTCAACAGTCGGCCGGTAGACGATAATTGCGACTACCTTTCCCCTTCTAGTCCTCAATAAAAGGAAAAGAGGGCAGAATTCACGTAGAGAAAAGCTTATCTTCGGCGTGCATTTCGACGAGATACGCCGGAATTCAAGTATACAGATACCACTCGGGACTCGTTTAAGGCGCATGCATTGCACTAAAAGTGAAGCAACAGTCTTCTATGATGTTTGCTATGTATATAAACGCGCGGTACGCGATCGTATAAAATGCAAGCACGAAAAATGACTTTAACCGTTCTCATGCATAGACCGTGCTTGCAAGCTCGGCAAGTTATACCGTAAAATAACGCTTCTTAGTGCTCATATTAAGACAAAGTTTAGTCGGCAGACGATTTTAAGTAGCAACTATTATAACCAACAGACCGTGCGATACAGTTACAATTTTTAGAAAAGTACAATACGCAATGCAGGATATTTTCTCGATTAAGGAGATGATTCGTATTACGCAACAAACACCTCAAATTTAATTTCACAAAATTTTATGTTTTTTCAATCTTGCTGAATATTTTTTTTCCGATAAAAAAATATTATTCTATGTTCTAAATAGACTAAACACTTTTCTATATACTTTTCTGATATAAATCGAAAGTTTTTACACATTTTAATGTCCTCGGCATCTTCGATTACTTAATTGAAATCAATTCCCGTCCTACACATGCTAAAAAGAATTAATCATTATCAAATTGAGAATAAAGAATCGGTAAAAAAGACACAATCAGGTGATGAGGATTAAATTGGATCACCGCGTTTAATTTGCCGTAATCTTCAATCGTGCGACTGTTTCAAGGATGATCGGCGCGTTTACACTGAAATTGTGATCCGTCCATTTCAAAACAATTATTTGATTGGACGTCTCTATGCGGAGGATTGTATGCACGATACACATCGAGGATGCAGAGTGTCGAGGTCCAGAAGCGTACATTTATTAATTCCGTGGCGCGACTAAGCACCTTTAAGAACGAAAGAAAGATCGAGCCCGGACAAATTTTTCTTTCGTCTCGACACGACCTTCCCAAAAACTTACCTCGAATCTTGCAACCTCGCGGACACCAAGTTGCCGTGTGTTAAACTACAAATAGTGAGATAAAAAAAGTTAAACAGCCCATGCAAAAAACACTGGATACTACGGAGCATCACGGCGACCGATACGGAGCCGCGCAGACCATCGTTTCTTTCCTTCAGCATAAGATCACCGAACAAACGTACAGTTGCCGTTACCTTCTTCTATCAAATCGACATACCTTTCTCCTATATACTTTTTATTAATTGATCAGTATTGTGTAACATTAAAAAAGAATATTCTCTCTTCCCTATCTGAATTTCTTTCATGAATTATTTGTAAATTTAATAATTATACCTTTAAAAGCAAAAGTAAAAATAAAATAGATAGTGATTAGAAAAAAATATATAATATTCACATTATGAGACTATTATATTTAAACTTGATTTAATAATTTTTATCGAAATAAAAGTGAATATTATTTTATATATAAATACAAAATTTAGCAGAATGTAATTATAATCCAATGAAGCTACTTTTAAACTACATTAAATTATAATCACAGAAATTGCTGATCGACCGAATATAAATTGGGCGACTATAAGCGTTTCGTTTAGCGATACAAGACACTCGGTCCACGCGAGATCCACGATCGCCGTGCCAGAGGTATGTTTTGGGGAAGCTTCATTCGTTCTTCCTAACCAAAACCACACTTAAATACAAATGAACGGTATATATTCGCGAATTTTCCCAACGAGATTTCCCTCGTGCATCGTTCGATTTCCCACCCCCTTCCACGTTCCTCTGCATGGTAATAGGCCTATTTTGCCGCGTAAATCATGAAGACTTATTACTCGCACGCGGACGATTTAAGTCGTAAGATATCGTGTGTGATTTCTCGAGTGCCCGACAATGTTCTATAATCTATAACGTCGATAAATGACTTTGAAAATTACCGTGATTATAATTTTATACTTCTGAGAAAATTATCTAAGATAACATTTCTTTATATATCGTTTATCTTTCTAATTGATATCTTTGAAGATATTTTTCTTTTCAATCGATACATATTGTGCAAACTTATATAAAACATAACTCATAGATATTTATAATCATTATCGCAATGCATCTAACGACAAAAAATTGTTACAAGTTTCCTTTATAAAATCGTTAATCAATCTGATATCAATTTTTTCAACAAAAATCTAATCAGATACTACCTATCTTTATATCCTCTTATATTTCTTTTCATTTTTGGTGCTATATATTAACGTACAAATATTATGACACATCTCTTTCAAAATACAATATATCAGATAAAATGCTTGATTTATCTTTTTTCAACTTTTATAATATTTGTCTTTATGTGATTTATCGCCAATATGAATCCGATATGTAATTTGTAAATCAAACTAATATAAACAGCTATGTTAGTGATCATTAGGCACTTGCAATAGATCATGAAATACGCCGCGGTATCAACATTGACATTCCGCGTTATTTGAAACGAGTCAACGCAGCAACTCCGAAATCATTTTGTCGCGCTATCGATTTGTTTCCGGATGAGAAACATCGGACATCGATAACGGAAACTCCGAAGATAAAAAAAGATACACGATATAGCATCTTCGCGCGTCGCTTCGGTTCGTCGCATTCCCTCACGAGATTCCCCAGTCGCTGTCTATGCCAATTTGCATCCTCAGCTTTTCTACCCGACACGCGTGAAAGACCGGCGAGACTTCGGCACGTGTCGGTGGCACGTTTCCACTCCCCGCTCTCTGCATCTCGACCATTTTCACTGTTCTCTTTCTTTCCTTCTTTCTTTCTTTCTTTCTGTCTCTCTTTCTCTCTTTCTAGATCTCTAACTATCTTCCGTTGTCTGTCCCCAAAACCTACCTCGTCCACTTGCGGGGGCGGAGTGGTCGCGGAGGCGTTTTGGGTCGTATTTGGTGGTGTTGTAGTAGTAGTAGTAGTGGTGGTGGTGGTGGTGGTGATGGTGGTGGTGGTGGTGGCTGGGGCGCCGGGCTCGTGAGGGTGTGAATGGGTGCTAGTCAGGGACGCATCCCTTTCGCGTTCCATCGCGAGCTTGTAGACCTTGTTGCGCAGAGTACTACGCGGTATCCCGTAGATTACCGCTGCCCTCCGCGTGCCGAGCTTGCCGCTTTGGATGTCCCTGAGGGCGGCCTGCAGTTCCTCCTCGGTGTAAGTCCTCCTGCCGCCCCCGGCACCCACCACTGGAACACCACCGACGCCTGCCGCCGCCGCTGCCGCCGCGGTCACAACCGGTCCGGTCATTCGCGGTTTCGCGCGGTAACACGAGCTGAAACAGCATTAATCAACGTTATATCGAGGCCAGATGATGTTTTTGCTTGCAATGTTGAGAGCCGCTTGAAACGTAATTTTGGAATAGCATATAGCAAGGTACATAGAAATGAGCGCCGAATGAATGCTTGGTGAACCGAGTTTGCAATATCGCGTCTCTGGAACCTTCATCGTGTATTACAAATGTCTATATAAAGTATTGAGAGATGTCACGTAACGGAAACAATTCATTGAAATTCGCGTTGCTTGTCAATTGCATTTTATCATATAGGAAAACTTATTTTTGTGTCCCTCGAGTTTTCCATTTCGCTGGTCCGACATTTAAGATAGCTTCTATAACTATCCGTCAGTTATCATAACAGAAATCTCGTTTATTCTGTCGTGTACTAAAGTCAAAGAAAATTAATTTTAGTTTCCAAAACTGCGCATATAAAGAAAGAAAGAAGTAATATATTAAAAAATAGTATCGCCTAGAGAAAAAATCAATGTCGCATAAAATAATTTACTTAACTGTTCTTCTGATTTCCTTTTATCGATAAAAAATACAATAATATATTTCGCGGAATATTATAATATATTTTTCATTTGTATTCTCTTTAGAAATGTTATGAAAGAATTATGAATATATCTAGTTGAGACATAGTTTGAAGATGAAACATTCAAACAGCAAACCTTGTAAACAAGCGAGTAGCCAAGAGACTGCGTGGTTCGATACTCGTTCGATTGGCCAATGGACGCGTCCGATATTCACTCGAGCTTCATGTATATGTAACAAAGTCAGATTATTCAGCGTTTCTCGTAATGCAGACTCACGTGTATCCACGTTTCCTAGACTAACTCGAGAAACAACCCGCATCAAATGGCCACGTGGCCATCCCGACGCTTGCACGTGTTTAGCGTCATGCCAATGGCGAATTGCGAATCCGTATAGCTTTGATCCTGGCTTCGGGGGACATCAAGCCATGTAAATTAAGTTTTTCAAACGAACAGGCTGAAAAACGTGTTAACTCGGCAATTTCTCGTATTGCATATAATCGATTTCTGGCCAGAAAAAGCGAGCATTTATGCTTCTTTAAACACGTAATTCATTTACATAAATATCATTTCGCAGTACAATTATATAAACAAGATTTATTTATGATAAGATGAAAATTAAAATACCGGTTAAATTGCTAGGAGGCACAAATCGTGTATAAATATATTTATTATATGTGTTTATTAGAATTTTCTTTTTATTGCTATCATAAATTTTCATATCATCGCCATTTCCTGTAATACACTATGTTTACAAGACAATTTTGTTGTTAATTATTCTAAAATATCTATGACGTAAAACATTCATTACTGTCAACTTCCTTTTATAAAAATAAATCTTATTCTATCGGATTACAATAAAGAAACAGATAAAAATAAATAATTACATAATACTAATTCAGAGTGCATAACATCTTTAAATATCTATATATATTATATATATATATATATATATATAATCATCCTGCATAAATATGCCTTGCTTCACGTGAATTACCATTCGCACAATCGTAAACAAAGTGACAAAATCAAAGTCAAAGTCACAAAATCAAAAATAGATTTCAATTCTGATCTTTGAGCGTGTACGTCAATCTTTGAGAAGAAGGCTCGATGGATGTATCATGGCGCAAGGTGGACATTTTCAACAATTGTTTTCTAATTGTTTTATTTCATCAGAAGAACTGAAGTCTGTTTTTTTTGTTTTTCTGTTTTTGACTAGCTTTTTACTAGTTCAAGCTGTATTTCTTTCAAATAAACAGATTATTACTACACGTTTAAATTTGTTTATTTCGGAAACTAAGCCGTTTAGGACACATGTTTATATGGACTTTTTTACTTGAAATAAACCAAAGAATCGCTCTGTTGAGTATGGCAACATACTTGTATGGCAACTCTCTAACACCCTGTATATGCATATATATATAGAGGTATGTATATGATACATGATTCAACTTTAATAAAAATCTAGAGACGGTATCAAAAAATTTATAAAAGATAATAAAAACTTTCCTCTTAGCTATTTTTATGCAACAATAAATTTTCTCAATCATCCCAAGAACTAAATGTTGTTTACATCTAATCACCTCGCGCTAAATAACACGAAGAATAACAATTTTAGGTGCGAAAGCATCCAGTAATATTTCGCGCTCGCATAAAAGAACGCGACGTGGCACGAAGGTGATGGATATCGGGTCGGTGTAATTTGTCATGGAGCGCAACGATAAGATTAGGCGTAAGAAATCATCGCGAGCTTCGCGCTCCCCTTTCGCCGTCCCACCCCCGCTTGCACTATGGAGCCCTCCTTTGCAAGTTCGTCGACCTGTGTCGCTGATAAAAGTGCATTTCGTCCGACGCTGGCCTGCTGGATAGGTCCCGCTACGTCAGTAGTCATCGACCGGCGCTGATTTATCTGCAATTTTTGTTTGTTGGCTCGTCTGTGGTTTTACGCGACGATACGCGCTACGTTCAACGCCGTCGGAAACTCGGTCCGCGTTCCATGTGCGTTTCAGGTTCAACGTTTCACAAGTAATGTCGTCGCATAATTTCGAAGAGAACGGTATTCGTATCCGCCAAATAAAACGACGTGTATCTAACCGCAAGGAATTTAGACTCCATCATCGATTCATTTCCGTAAAAACGTGTACCTTCGCGCCGCAGACTCCTTGTCGCACACCTCCGCAAAAGAAACACTGTATCGCGCGTTATACTTTCAATGTAATATAGCAATTTGTGTCAAGAACGAATTCCTTAACTTAAGTAACAGATTTATCTCTATGCAACAATGTAAAATTCCTCAAACATGCGAGAAGTCTTTAGCAAAGTTGTTAAAAACAAATATTAAAACAGACATCTTCAACGTCAACATATTTACGGATGCCGGAAACCAAGGTTTCATGATCAAACTGGATGGTTCAGTTTAGTAAATTCTGGCATAAATCACAAGGCTCACGCAATCGCGAACCAGATAGTCGTAATCTTGTCCTTCGCAGCGGCGTCAATATCTCTTTGGCCAGCGAACCTTCTCCAAAGCCTTCTACGAACCGGTTTTACTTCAGTACCCGGTGTCTGGTTTTATTGCAGCTCGCCTATTTTTCCAGTATCGCGGACGCGCGCAAGTGCGAACTGTACGTCTAATTTCGCTTCTTCGTGGCTACTTGCCACGAGAAGACACGATCTTAAATCTAACCAATCGACTCGTATTTCTCAGATTACATCTCTAAGAAATTTATATTATTAGTATTTTGCTTTAAAACATAGAACAAAAATATGAAATATTCATCAAGATTAGTATATATACAATCTGATTAAAAAATGTTTGCAATAAAATATTTAAAATAATTACAACATATAATAATAATAATAACAGCTTTTTGGTTTAATATTGTTTATGCAACAAATTTTAGTTCAGTCTCATACATAGATGAAACAGATGTGATAACAGCATAAAAAAATTGAAACAAAAATCGCGACATAATAATGTAAATGGCAGTGTTTAGAGGAAAGTATGAAATTAGTCAAACTAGTCTAATTACGCAATGTCCGTTTATAGACGATGCTAAGTACCTTGAATTTGTCTACTTTGTAGCACCAAAGTAGAATAGAAAAACTTAACGTGCCTATCGCATGAATTTAATAAGTATTACGCTATGAGTGCATTAATGGTCTAACAACCCACGCAATTTTCGCGTTATTAGAAATTTTATATGTAATCGTATTTAAACAAATAACTAAGTTTTTATATTACGAATTTATTTACAAACAGAATTAAAAGAAAGGCAAAAATTTTCTATGATTAATATCTCTAAAATATATTGAGTTTAAAATGTGGATTCTCCCAATAAACTATATGAACGATATTGTAGTGCGAATTAGTAAATATACACAAAAAGAATTTTTGATGAAGTATCTAAAAATTCAGCTAGATATAGATCTGAAAATAATTTGAACCATTAAAATAATTATGTAGGATACTTAAACTGGTTGCTAGAATGTTAAAACTTTTTGTAGTACTGTCATCATATGTTAATGCATATATAGTGATCTACATAATTATTTTGATGGTCCAACAAAATTATTTTAAGATTTGTATCTATATAAATAGATAAATTTTTAGATTCTTTAATAAAAACGTTCTTTCTATATAACAGAAGGTACGATTAAAATTGCTTCCTTAATTCATCTAATGAATTGCACGTAATATATCTTGATTCGTGGATCAAGAATACAGAATGCTACACATTACTGACACTTTCTTCATCTACGAATACTATACGTGAATTTACTTTTATTGAAAATTGATGAATTTGTGTTTTTTTCACAATTTTGAAATATTTAAATCTCTCTTTAGAAAAATGACAAATGTAATTAATTATTTTAATTATTATCTTTCGTCATATATATTTACGAATACTATCAATTGCTGTATATTTTTAATACAATACAGTTTATATCTTCGAATTTGCTAAGATCAATATTTAAATACATACATCAAAGTTAAAACGTTCACATGCTAGTTTAAATTAGGCTTAATTTCGACTCGACGGTTTCATCGGCGGTCCTATCTTATCGCTAATTACGCAGTCGTGTATATGCGTCGGCGCAAACTTCTCTCTCGCCAAGATCTCTTTCTTTTCTCTTCCCCTTCAAACTTTCTTCCCTCTTCTCTCACTCATTTTCTATCCTACTCTCTTCACTTCTTCACTCTCTCTTTCTCACATTTCAGTCTCCCCTTTACGCTTCTTCATTACGCGCCGCGACATACTCGAGGTACTCTGCATCTTCGATATGTCAGGAGGTGCAGATTACGGTGGACTAATAATAGACGATGATAAAAATTTGACGCGCAAAATGTTCCGCGGGGGAAAACAGCGAAAACATGGGGGCAACGTACTCTAATGATCTGACACATTCGAATCGCTCGAACTACCGATCTCTTCCATTTTTCGCGAATCGTGTAATAAAGATAATAATTGTCATGATCGCAAGTAGAAAAGATCTTGTCTGTTCAAGACAAAAATTAAACTTTTATCGATTGATGTGATATAATTTGTTATACTTTTTCATAACTTTAATAAAGGTCAGAAAATTGGAATGATTTCAATTTTTCGAAATAAAATTTTAATTTCACTAAAATTGATATTCGTCCATTACTAGGATTTCCTAAATTCCAATATGAGTTGTACACAAAACAGAACTATGTAAATATCATATTTTCATAGTCTTTTTCGTACTGTCTTCGCGACAGAGAAGCGAAATAAAATATGTATAAAACTTTTCCCTTTGTTGTCATTTATTTAGGCGTGGATAGGTTTACGAAATTTGCTTCATCATGTTTCGTATTCGAGACCACAAGCGAGTTGCATCGATTCTGTGAAACGGACTGCTTAAATATTTATCGAGGTACGTACCGCAGACGTATAACAGTTTAAAGCTCAAAGGGTTGTAAAGTTCAAGCAACTCGTCGGTATTATTACGGTTTGTAGGATACCGGCTGCTTACCACGATCGCACAAACGTATTACAACGAAATTTTTTCGTACAGTTTAAAACACTAAAGCGCAATACATTAAACATTTACGTGTGAGAGTCGTGCAATAAGCGATCTGCCTAGTTGTGACAGTTTAATCAAAGAATGTATTATTCTCTTTACGTTACAGAGGAAAAATATACTACAGTAGTTTCTGTACACAAAAAAAAGAAAATATTTTTACAAATTTAAACTTAATAAAGTAATTGCAATTTGCAATAAATTTTCCACCATCTTTTGTGATAATATATATGATTGTCTAGAATAAATTCTATATGAAATCGTTAATTTTTTTATAACTATTTTATTAAAAATTTGAAACAAATAAATTTTTTAATTTCAAAATTATTAATTTTTTTAATCCAATTAAAATTTCATTAAAAAAAGGAAAAATAATTACAGAGATTAATTGTAATAATAATTATTAAATATGTTATTTATTATATAAAATAATTCGTAGTAATGTCAAATAGTTGATCAATTTATTTAAAAATCATTGTAAATTATAACGATACACGAATGAAAATAACTCTCAGTCTAATAGCAAAAAAAAATTCTAGCAGATCAGTCACGAGATTAGTAATCATTTTTTCAAGTTAGTTCAATACAATAATTGAGAGCTCGTAGAATCTGTAATGTGACTTTATTTATCTAGACGCATAAATTTTTCGCGAGCCATTGGAATTATCATCATTTCATTGTAGCAGCGTGATAGCTACGAATCGGGAGGAAAACATCGTACCCATGTAGAAAATTCAGAATCGTTCACGAACAATTTATAATAATTAAATAGTCATAATCAAATATCTTGTTTTAAATATATTGTTCATTTCATCATTGTTTTTCATCATAGTTCATTCTTACTCAAATCAGTAAAAATCATATTTCATTAATTTTAAATATTAATAAAATATATAAATGTAGATTATTAATTAATTTGTAAAATTTATAATGAATAATATTTTTGCGTATTTGTATGTATATTAATTTTAAAGTATAATTATTTTTCGTCCAGAGAATACAGCTCTCTAACGTGTCTAGGATATTCGAATGTTCGCAATAGTATTATTACGATTACGACTCAATAGAATCGCCAAGTTCACTTAACAAACTTGAGCTTCGTCGCAATCCTAGGTTCTGATAACCGCTGCATCTCTTTATCTACAATTCTGTTTATCTTTTAGTACAGTTACAACAGATACTTATGAATTACACAAACGTAAAAATTGTTTAATGTTCGATGAATTAATTTTTTATGAAATAATTGAAAATGATAACTTATGTAATTATAAATAATAAAAAACATGATATTTTTAGTTATATAAACAAACCGATTAAGACAAAGAATCTCAAAGATTTTAGTTATATCACATCAATTTGCGGTGATTTTATTCCGCATATTTGTCCGGATAAATCCGAAAATGCAGCACACGACCGCGAATTCGATCAGCCCGCACCAGTGTCGAGCGAACGATACGATTCCCCTCTGCCGTTGTCGCGCATGACGTCTTTACGAGGGAGATAAATCACGGTTATGCCCGGCCGCGTGATTGGCACCTAATTGCGACGGCATTCCGGATCGACTGGCTGTCAGTTTCGCGATTTTCGAAAGTCGTTCGCCTGCGGTGTTTTAATCGACGCCTTATCGAAACGCCCGCTCGCCCCGGCTTAAACGGCCACTCGATCACGAAGAACGTTCGCTACGGAATGCGATCGTGGGTCGTATTCTCTTTTTCCCCTCCACATTCGCATACGGAATGCATATTCCTATCGGTGACTCGCCTCGAGGTGTAAAGCGAGTTGTGCGATAACACCGAAACGATGCCTCATTGTCGTTGACAAACGGCGATTTTCCAACGTGTGGGAAAGAACATTCTTTCATCGAAGCCAAATATTCGTAAGAGTTTGGATTTATCATTTCCATATGGTTTTTTTTCGTTTTCATTCTAATGCGCACTTTTAGACAGAACTTTATTACTTCTATCTCTTATCACTTTAAATGTAAAGTTGAAATAGTTGTAAAACATTTATCACTTTAACACTTTAACATCAACACATTATTAAGTTCGTTAACAAAAGGGAAACAAATTGTATGAACAAAATTAAATAAAATGTTTGAAGGTTAAAAATATAATATAAAATTTATGAACGATTGAAATCTTTTCAACTTTCTTCAGCAATTTATCTTTATGCATAGCTACTCAATTAAGACTACTCTAGGAATTTCTTTTCATTCAAATTTGAATATATTTTATATTTATCACATCAACGAATCAACAAATATAAATGTGTGTTTTCATGAATAACGCCTAGCACATATTTATAATTTAATTTCAAAACACCGTGTGACGCGATGCATTAATTCATTTGTCATGATTAATGCATATTTCAATTGTCATTTTTTATTATTAATAAGAAGTATCCTATATCGTTCCCTATTAAGTAAGGAAATGTAAAAAGATTACTTACTTCAGGATAGTCTTGGGATCGATGCCTGTCGGCATTCTCAGAGGTATTTTCTGTTGCTCCAATAGAGATATGTTGTTGTCCTGAACAAACAAAATGGATAATGACATTAGTATAAAAAAAACTGTCGAGTGATAAAAATAAAACAAATAAATAACTTAATATTACGCAAGCATACAGCCTAGTTACTTAGACGTCAGCGTTAGTCACTTAAGAACAAGACTAGGAAGCACTAATAAAACACACTATATGAAAGGAATTATTGTTTAGCAATACATGAAGTAGCAATCGTCGCGTAAATAATGATCGTATCGTGACAGCCCACTAAAAAGTATGAATAACAGTTACGGATAATTTGCACATCGTTTACAATCGTCTCCACTCATTATGTGATCCTTCATCAAACACAACTGGTGAATCGCGCAACGTGTGATCGTCTTATCGCGAATTCAATGTCCAAATAAATTTGAACGAGCACATTGCAAGAATAATGAAGATGTTGAGAAAAACCGTATCTTTTCACGCGATAGAATGAACGATCTCGAACTTACCTGAGAATTTCTGGGTTTCGCCGAGAGATCGAGCGGTTGATCGGCCGCCGCGGCGCTGTCCTGATGGGTCTGCACCCCAACAAGGGGCGCCTCCCTCGGCGGTAAGCACCATTGGGGCAGCAAGGTGGGGTAAGTGCCGCTGAGAGCGGCGGCGACCACGGACGCCGCCATCGGGTCCACCTGGACCGACATCGGTGACTCCGCCGATCGCGAGCTGCTGCTACTGTCGCTCTGCGGACTCTGCGGGGCACAACACGAAGAAACGTGTCATCCCGGCTCGCGCGATACGAAAAGGAACTGCCTGACTGAATAGCCGGTGGATTGGTCGGACGACAGAAAGGACACCAGGGTGAGATCCGCGAGAAGACGCGATGCGGCAGGATTGAATTCTGATCGAATTCATTTCTCGTAAGGCGCGCCGCCTTCGCGAGTCCTCGTGAATTTTTTATGGGCGCGTCAAAGTGATCAAAGCTGAGAGGCTGGCGATACAGCGATGCGGCCGGCGCCAAAGTACGAAGTACGCTCGACTTAATCAAAAGTAGCAAAGAAGGCTAGGTCAGACTCGAGCCGCGATCGCGATGGCACAACAGGTGCATAGAACGAGGCTGAAACGAGATTTCGATGACGCGATTGCATAAGTGCATTGCAGAAGAAACGAGCAGCATTAGTGTGCATCGATTCATCTATCGATCTCGATAAATCATCGACAAGACCGTCGGAATATTTCGAGTCATCCGAAGCGTTCGTCACAGGATCGTAGAAACTCAAGATCCGAATTCCACGTGAAGAAAGATTACTTATACGTTCATTTACTTATTCCGGTCCGCATCCCTTTCGCGGATAATCTCTACACAAAATTAGCAATGAAGGACGAGGTCGATGCTCAGCCATGCGCAACCTCACACTCGGCAGACTCGCCGCAGGGTACTTACAAGGGGCGGCTGGTCGTCGTGGGGTAGCTTGCCGTCGAGGCAGAAGTAACACTTGTCGAGCGGCTTCCAATCCTCCGGCGGCGGGCTCGTGCGTCTTCCAAGGAGAAACGGCGTCGCGACGCTCGTCGCGGCTGCGTTCCCGTCGCGGCATAACAGCCCCGACCTGGTCCCTTCCGAATCCGTCGCCGGTGTTGTCAGTATCGTGGTACCGCCAGAACCCGGTACTTCTTGCAGCTCTTCCTCTTTCTTTACCCTCAGTAAGCCCTGCGTTACCGGTGCCCGCTCCAACGCGATTTCCTCCGTTCGTTCCTAAAATGCAGAAATAAATAATGTGAACAAAATCAGAGAATGTGAGACAAAATTTTCAAATTGCTATGGAATCTTAAACGATTAATTAAAATGAATTTATTTCATTGTTTTTAATCTCTATAAGTCTGTTCTTTTCAATTAAACTTTTGCACGGTTCATCTTCTCTATTTCCTTTTTTTTCCATATTCGAGAAAAAAAAGGGGAAAGAACGGTAAAAAGTTTAGCTAAAAAGAATAACAACATATAAGTGATTATTACACAGATTTATACCAACCTTGGTCCCTTCCGTGTCGGTAGCGTTGGCAGTCGGATGATCCCGAGTCGCACGATCGTTCTCCGTTCTGAGAGGGCTGACCGCCGACCTGTCGGCGTCCTCGTCGAGCTTGAGCCGTTTCTCCGCTTCGTTCTGACCTCGTCCCGTTTCCTCGTCGTTCTCTTCGCCGTCCTCCTCCCCGTCGACGTCCTCCCCGTCGTTTTGCCGGCGTCCGCGTCGCCGTCTCGTCGCTATCGTCGTCGTGCCGGTCGCTGTTGTCGTTGTCGACGTGGTCGTTGCGATGCCGATGGTCGTCGCTGTTGCCGTCGTTGTCGCTACTTCCGCCGTCGTCGTCACCGTCGTCGACGTCGCCGTATCCGTCGTCCTCGTCGAGGTATCCTCCCGCGCGGCACCGTCTGTAAGCTCCTCGTCGACGGCCTCGATCTTGACTTCGCCCGGCCTTAGACGGCGCGAATCCTCCTGCTGTTGTTGCTGTAAATGGTCCTGAACCGGCGCGGGTAGATGATGGTGGTTCTGCAGATGATGCCTCTGCAAACTCTCCTGTTTCACCACGCTGGTCGCAAGCGTCGTCGTCGTCGTTGTCGTCGTGGTCGTCGCCGTCGTCAGCACCGTCGACGACAACGACGTGGGTGCCGGGTGATGCAGCTGCGACCCAATCTGGTCCAGACTCCCGGGTATCGGGTTGCAGGACGACGACAACGCCGGGTAAAGCCGATGGTGGGGCTGTGATTCGCTGCTGCGGGTGCCGCTGTACAGGGTGTCCTGGTATTGCTTCCATCTCCTACGGCCCATCAACTCCTCCGCTACCCGTTCCAGACCTGCGACACCACCGCAACTACATCAAACAATGATGTGCACCGGTTACCCGGAACCCGTGTGTATATGTATGAAGTTTCACTTTCAATAAGGCAAACATACGTTCCGTATGCTGCACTCAATAGGACATATTTGAGATTGACAAAAATTTCAAGGCTCGTATTCTCTAAAACTTTTAGAGTAAATCTCACTCTGAAGAATGAAATCTCACTTTTAAAGATTGAAAATTGAGCCACTCTCTTTTTCAAGATTGGCTCAATTTCTTTAGAGCGACATTCCACTCCAAAGAAATTACAAAATGCAAATAAGCTGAGTACCCAACTCATTATTATTATAAATAAAAGTAAAATAACATCAAACACTTTACATACCTTTTGATAAATTTTCGTCGAATGTGCTCATTAATTGATGCCTAATAAGAAACTTCCTAAAGCTGAAATATTTGATTACAGCTTCAATAAATTTTTTCGAGCAACTGTATAAATCTGCTGTGTTCGAAAAAAATAGAATATTAGATTTATGTATATAATGAGCACATCCGATTTCGTCGAATAAAATATAAATTGACAATTATAGATTGTTTTATTTCTGGCTTATCGATCTTGAAATAGTTTCTTGAACAATTGCACGGTATCACGTATGCCAAAAGCCGGGTAATATGTCCGCCAAAGTATATTTCTCTGAATGTTAACTATCGCTATTGTAATCGTATACGCTAAAATAAGTGGTGCGCGGTTTTATAATCGCGGTTGCATAATCGTGAGTTACGCGAACTGTACCCGCTGCGGATGACGATATCTAGCCCACTGCACAAATTCACGCACGCGCATCTCTATAATGCGCACGGCTGACTTGTTTGTCATATATAGGAAATGATGGACGATGATTAAGGTTCCAGAGAAAAGCACGCGGATGTTCGTAGCTGTGAGTGATGCAGTTCTTCCAGCGAGAATCGCACGCGAAATTATGCAGATCGCGCGCGATTGAATAACCGGACATGGTGGTTTTCGAAGGACACGGCCGCGTATGGCAAACCGAGAGAAAAAAAACTGCATTTGCAAGAAGAATTCACTTTTTCGTTTTTTAGTAACTCAGAATATAATTCGAAGAGTAAAATTTTCACAATTATCGGAACTTCATCGCAACATTCGAGAATGCCCGAGGACTTAATTATATATGTATAAAAAATTGTTAATAATTAATCATTTCATTGCTCTGAACAAATAAACGCTTTGTGCGAATTAAAAGGTATGGAAACGTAATTTTCTTTGAATTCTACGAATCTTTACATAATTATGAGCATTATTGGACTGTCGCGAAAGTTTCATTAGCGCTGCTAAAAAAAGAAGAAACTTTCCGTTCGATACTTCTATTGAGTAGATGTTTCGAGGAAGATAAGAATATGGAAAAATAACACTCGCTATATTCTTATATAATTTGTAGAAATGCATTCAAATGTACTCAACGTCTCAAAGACGTCGGTTTTTTTATCTCACAGGCAGCTACAATTCGCTTACGCCAGTTATAATTCCGCTTGATTCCGCTCCACTCCCTAGAATGGTTCGTGATACAGACGGTGATAACGGGATTTTTTTCACTTCCTTATCCAAAGGCCGAATAGTTGACCGTTATCACACCAGCATGACGTGTTTAACTCTGCCGCGTCGCCGGCTTCGTCGAAAAGATTTCCGAGCGTCAGTTCAACGCCGGCGGATGCTGTTTAATCATCAGCGGGATTTTACAAATTATGATATTTATGCTAGTCGAAACAATTATCAGAGCCACGCCATAGTACGTTGCGATACATGTGCATTTGTGACGGATGTTAATTTCCTGAATAAATATTTAACATCGCGGAAATATGCCCGCCAGCGCGAGCTTGTGTTTTTCGCTCGTTCATTAATTTAGCAAACAGTATTCGATATTCATTTGAGCAAAAGCTCCGTGATCCCGTCGTACATTTCGTCATCGAAGAACCGTGAAAACGATTTAATATACAATGCTCAAATTTAATTTTACGTCACATGTTTTCTCGCTCCAACTGTATTTTCATCTGTTTATGGATATCATACTTGAGATTTTCGAAAACTTATCCAGTTCGCCCAAGTTTGCAAGTAATGCTGAATTTAAACGCATGTACTCGTATATATCGCAAGACAACGAATGAATGATCTTATTCATTCTTCAAATAATTTATACTTTTCAGCCAAAATTATCATACAGTTTATCGTTTATTTTTTTCCATTTCTCGTGATATTTCAAATAACCTAATTCTCTATTGCGGATTTATTACGCGCCATTGATTTATGACACGCGGAGAATAGAATTTACTCGAATCGTCAGTCTCTAATTCTCAAAGAGCATTTTCCTATCCCCGATCAAACGCAAACCGACTACAGCTGGCCAATTACAGCTTGGACTAACCAATCAACCGCCCTTCTCGCCGGACACCCGGTATCGCAGCGCGCGTGCCGCGGATGCAACGTACCGTCACGCCAATCGGTACTCGATGCGATGCACCACGTGCATACGCTTCGCACAATGTACAGGTATAGAGACGTACGCGTTTCTACATTCGTGAGGTGATCGTGAATGCACGTACCGAGTATGTACCCGCGTATGTGAAAATATATATATCGCGTGCGAATCGAGTCCAGTAGCGATTTTTCATGGCGCCCGCCTTCATAGCGCTGAATTGATTTTGTCGTTTGCCACGAGGCGGGATAGTCATTAGGGCCGCAAAGAGCCGGTCGCGGGTCAACCACGGCACGTCGTTTCTGCGAAACGCGTTGTTTCTGTGGAACGGCGGGGAATTCGCAAATTAAATTGCACTCGGGATCGATTCGACCACTCATTGGCGTACAATTCGATGTCTTGGAATTTCGAAGCTTTTGCTGGCCGTGCATGGACCAATTTATGTTAACAATTTGGTTTAGGTTTAATCTAGGTTCAAACGTTTTGAGGTATAATTGTTTATAATAGAGAGATAAAGAGTCAACATGTTTAATTAGGTGTCGGCTCGACACAAAATTCACGCAAGCTCTCCAAAAAAAAGAACACGATGAAAAATTGTGTTTCGTGACAAAAGAGATCGTGGATCGTATCACATTTTTTCATGTAACGCTTTGAAAAATATTGTTCTAAAAATATAAACCTCATTATAACGAGAAACCGCTGCAGTGTAACGCGTACTGATGCAATGTTACTGCACCGCTTAATTTAGGATCAATTTGTAGTAGTCCACAACGGCTTTGTGGTAAAGCAGAACTATTGAAAAATTCAGAGGGAAATTTCGACACGTTTAAAGCAATGGTTGCACACTTTGCCTTCGTAAATTTACAAAAAACAATATCACCCGTATTAAAAATGAATGAGTAACTAAATTATCATGCAACTTCGAAAATTTTCTACTGTATATTACACATTTGCATACAATGGTATTCGAATAAACTAAATCTCACGAATGTGTAATTTAATTAAAGCGATGCTTGAAGGTCATCGAAAGGCAAGTATCTTGATCTAACGATTTAAAGAATTTAAATATTATAGAAAATTTTTACAACGAAAAGCAGAGTAAAAGGCCTCGATTCATTGTAGTACAATCGTGAAAACAATTTCGAAAGTCCATTAGGCTCTTTCTCTAAATTAAAGTCTGCTAAGGTCGGTTTATCTCACGCAAATGGACATTCGCGTACAGCTAATTATTCCGCGGCCGCAATTATTATCGCCTTACTCAACGGCGCGTATCGGAGTAAGTTTAATCGTGTTATTTTCTTCGAAGCGTACAGAACATTCGCGTCTCTGTACAGTCCGAAATAATCTGTCGTCGCGTATCTCACGAGCAAACTTCGGGAATCAAAGTTGTTCGATCGCATATATCGCCGTTTGGAATTTCGCGAGCGTAATGAGTCTTACGCGTTTTAGCCATTAATTAGTTCAGTCGTTAATTATGCGTTTCGCTCAATAATTACTGTATTATTGATTTACACCTATATTAGCGACCAATGTGCGACAGAAGAAATTGATAACTGTACAATTACATATTATGAAACATGTAGATATCGTTCTAATTGTTTTGTAAAATAAAATTTAATGTGCCAACTAATACAAATTTCAAGCTTCCATTTTCAAACAACTTTCAAATTTTTATTTTACAAGAAAATAACTTTTTAAAAAATGCAAGTTGTATCTGAAATCCAATGAGGATAATAAATATTTATTAATAATCTATAATGCAATTTGATATTGAAATTGTTAAATAGTACGATATTCGTATTTGTTGTACAATATATTGTATTCATATTAGAATTGTACGATATGTCGTAATTGTGTAAAAAAATTCGACTGATACTCTTGAAACTAGCGCAACCATGATTTCGATTCGTAAGTAGGTTTATAAGTACGCAGCCTTGTCACTTGTTAAATTTATTATCGATTGGTTACCAGTTTGTTTTCAAGATATCGAGTACTCAACGGCATTAATGGTAATTAATATGTAATGGCATTAGCATGTTAACCGGTTCTTCAGCGAAGTTGATAGAAAGGTTGGAAATAGTAGCGAAGTTGGTTCTCAGAGCGACGGTTTACCGTGTAAAACGCATACAAATTTCGGGGACTGTAGAGTATAGTGATCATGCAAGATATATTGCGGGTTTCGCTTGAGTTCATGAATAAGCGCGAATTATCTAGTGAAGAACGAGAACACATTGATCACTCTGGATAGCTCGCAATTATACCAACGTATGTGTTGAAGTGGACGAAATGTTAATTCTCCAATGACGACATTTCCCAAACTTATCTTAACTGTGGTAATTACATATTTAAATGATTGTATTAGATTATATTTGTTATTTGCACTTCAATGTAAAATTGTTATTGACAGAATAATTTTATATAATAGTAACTACATAAGTTTTGTAATGTATTTTATACCTCAAACAAAATATATCGAGGAACAACTAAACACAAAATGTTTTTTTCAATCAATTAAACCTTTCAATTATTAAAAATAGTTCGTTAGAAATAGGTAAATTTAGAAAATATAAAAGAGGGATAGATTAAATAACAAAAAATGAGACTACAAAAACAAATTATTTAAAAAATAATAATTTAAAGCCTAAAGATACGAAAGATGCAATTGCTTGAAATACATGTTTTGCCTCTTTAAGTTTACCATCTTTACGCGAGCGTATAGAAGAAAATAAGCCGAGAAAACCTGTTCGAATTAACGCAGTCGCTTGGAAGCGCGCATGAAAAACATCTGAATAAATTATTATTGTTTGTCGAACGTTTCGAACGAATGGCGACGCCCATCGTGCTATCCCATCGTCGACGTGTGCGGCCATTATTTAAACGCTCTACTTCCACGCAGCTTATCAAATACAGGTATAATGCGCTTTGCGGAAACACGAACTGGATCCACGTCGGCCACGCCGCAAGATGTGTGCGTATGTATATGCGTTTGCGCATGCCTGTCAGAAAAATGCACGACTGATATTACGGTCAGGGACGAATTTAACGCCGCAGTTTTAAGTGGAGCTTACACCCTTATCGTGATTTCCGAAAAATTACTGCCGCACCGGCTTACGTTTTAATCTCCTTCACGGATGAAATAATTTGTAACAAAGACAAGAGATTCACTTTTAATTGACTTTACAGTAAAATCGATTATACGAATAACTTGGTCTAATTCTTTTGTGATACCAGCTATCGTTGAATTGAATTAGAATTAAATTGTTTAAAAAAATAATCATTTTTGATAAGGTAAACTTTTTAACTTTTCCTTAATATTTAACATGTCATAAAATTAATTTTCTTGTTGATAAGAAACACTATAATGTAATATTTATTTATAACATAATATAAATATATTTAAAGATATATTATACATTTAAAATTTATTCAATATTACTTTTCGCGACATACAACAAACGTGTCTTAATCTTATTCCAATCATATTGCAAAACAATCTGTTAATAAAAAAGGAAAAATCTGTATAATTTCACATGTTTAGACAAAATTTCAGGTTGCATTTTTAATACGCACCTTGACAGGAAAAGAAACGTGTTAAAGAGAAGCATTACACAACGCAATTTGGAAAAACCGAATCATTGAAAAACACACGGAAAAGTATTTACGAAATTCGAAAAGATTAATTTTATATAGATAAAAAAAACCAGTACAGTTTGCCTTGTAATCAATAGGTCTGTTCGCGTTGCATGCACTTTTCGCACTCAGCATCTTCGCTTTCTCTCTTTTCACCGTCCAAATATATATCTATCTCATTTTAAGTATAAAAATATTTAAGGATTTCAAGCAACGCGAACAGACCTAATGTTCCAGTCGACGAGTACCAGTTGATCGACATGAACGAAAATGCGCGCCCGCATTTCACCAGCGCATCCTCAGCAGTAAAGTTTTAAGTTGCGATAAGACGCATCGTAATTCTCATTTTGCGACTCGATACACCTCGCAATATCTCACCTTATTTTGAGCAGTTTGTGAACGAGCTTTTGCGTTCGCGCGAATGCAATGACTCACTGTTAATCGCAATTGCAAGTCGTGAAATATTTGACAACATGATTTGTCGCTTTTCGGTGAATATGTATGTACGAAAAATGATTTTTTTTCCACACGAAAAAAGAGGACAAGCAGTCACTAATGTAGCAAAAATATCGCAGTCGAAAAATAATTAATATCATTTACACGTGTCCTAATATAATTCTCTGTCGACCTTTTGACCTGGCAATCACATCGAATCTCAATCGGCCGCATTTCGCGAAAGAGATATATTCATCATTAATTTATTCAGTCTCTTCTATTATGAGATTCCACTTAAATTAACCAAATTTCTTGTGTAACAAGATTCGCGACATGCGACGCGCTTTCGCAGCGAAGTGTTAATTGCTTATCGACAAGTTCCTTATCGCACTGCAAATTTATGATAACGCATTGACGATGAATGCGCATGAAAGGAACGATGCGTTAATTAAGACTCAGAATATACGAGGCAGCGGTAGAGAGGAAGCGCACACGGCAATATCTTTGCAATAAACATCAATTTTTTGACAATAGTGCGATAATCGGGCGTTTAACTGCAGATGCATACTACGCACAACGCGTTATAAAGGTTGATAAATGATGACAGTTAGATGCAAACTATACACAACGAGATGAATGATTAAATAATACTACGAGGTGGCATCGGCTATAAGTTAATCAAATGTAACGATTTCCATGTAGAACTTTCAAGTATATTACTAATATAATTAAAATATTTAACATTTATGATTTATTAGTACACGGAAAGAACAATTTTGTTAAAATATTAAAAAATTTAGCTACAGATCTGCAAATAATTCGACTGAACTATGAAATTATGTAGGACGCCCAATATGGTTGCTAGAATGTCAAAACTTGTTGCAGAGGAGAGCATTGCTCATCATACTTGAGCGTTCTTATTATATAATTATTTTGATGGTTCAACGAAATTATTTTCAGATTTATATCTAGTCAAATTTTTAGATATTTTAGCAAAATTGTTCATTCCATAATTCTTTTGTAATCTCCAAACTCGGATTCCAATTGTTCAGTGTTCTATTTTCAATATTCTCTTCATTTCCATTTATCGTACTTGCTGACGTAAATGCCAAATTCGCATGAGATCTTGATGGTAATCTCTACGAGTAGGCGCCAAGAATAATTGCGTGAATCACGAAAAATCGTCGTTGCGCATTATCGAAGAGGTGTCGAGAAAATCTTCAATTTCTTTGGAATCACGCAACGCGCACGCCTCGATCGCGACCGCAAGAATCGGCCAAGTCATCGTCGCGCCAGAGCGTGCAAACTTCAAGGTTACGTAATGAGTCATGAAAATCTGGTCGTACAACTCGCCGAACGTCCGACAAATATTTTTCCTCTCCGTACAAAAATTCGCGCTGGTTTTTCCAAACAATCGACTTTTCCTCGAAATAAGATTTATACTGATACGAAGACTCGAAATGAAGTGAAAAATAAACTCAGCGTTTCATATATTTTCTCGATAATGTTTACAAGGCGGATTTATAAATGCGCCGTAAAATCACGAAAGTCCACTACGCTACGCGGAAGTCAGAGCGATTCAGTATTTTCCGCGGAATCATGCCTGTGACAATGCATGCAAGCCGCTTATCTCGCAATGATTTGCGCGATGACTGCGATCGGATTATCGCGAGATTAATCATCGATCTAAAGCAACGATGTTCCTTTTCTTCGTGAGGATGCTATATCCTTCGTCGGATTGACTTTATTAAGACCCGAGCAGTGCGTAATCAACAGAGGTGAAGCATGAACTTGTACCGCGTGTGCATTGATAATCCTGGCATCGCCGTTCCGCGTATGAATGAAATATAATCTCTTTCGACTATAATATAGATAGTATAGCAGAAAGAGACGTAGCCATAAATCAAATTCTCAGCTCTAAATAGACTCGAGATTACTTTATCAAAAAGTTTCAAAATACAAAATAATTATTCTTTGTCTAATTTTATATTTTTATGTACTGCAACTTATTAAAAAATACTGTTTATCATATAGAAGAATTAAACACATACCTTACCAACACATTTGCGTGGTGTTTCCACAGCTACTAATCTTATCATCTTGCGCTTAACACGCTAAATGATAGTATAAGTAAATAAATAAATTTCTATCTCTTTAATGATGTGTGAAAATGGCATTCTGTTAGAATTATCATCCTATTAGCATTACTCCATTTACTAAGCGCATGCTTTTCTTAACAAGTGAGTCAATACGACTTTTCCTTGACGAGAACGGCGTGCGAGAAAACAACGCAGTCGGTCTGCGTGTTTTCCGCGATTGTTTCATCCACACTAGTTCGTTATATATTCACAAGCGAAGCCCGAGTCCTTGATCGATTCCATCCAGAAGTAATTAGACTGCAGGCGCGGCCCTCGGATGAAATTCCAGGCAGGAGAGGTGCCGAACCAATCTTATCTCTCGTGCCATTTAAGAAGACGAAGAAGTAGGGCGGGTGACCACGCCCGGGATTAGACCAATGACGCTGTACCGGGAAACAGTTCGTCGAATAAAATCATTATCTATCTCTACGTCTAGATTGAACGTTTACGAGCTGAATATGACTACGATTTCGCGTCGTGTTTTAGAGACTGTCGAATCGCTATATTGAAACAATAAAATAAATAACAAGAAACGAATATTTCTCACATGTTTTATCAAGATTTTGCTAAATCGATTACGAATCTAATTAATTTAATTACAAAAAATACATTAAAAGGAAACAAATTTCGCACATCAGTACGTTATTTGAACGAGAAAGAAAAACATACATTTTTTATTTTAAATTACCAAAGAATTTGTGAACTCAAAGAAATTGAAAATATTTTGCATAAAAACCTATAGTACCTATTTATCTTCATCATTATTAAAATGATATTAAAATATGCAACTAGTTAGCGTAGAATCAATGCTAATTAATTTGTATGTTACTAAAAAAATGCACTTGCATAGTTTTTCAATTTTTTATTTCTCTTTTTATAAATATTTGTCATACGCTTATTGATTAATTGTATTGCATGTTGTATTAATGCTAAAAGATTAATTATTTAGGGAACCTTGATCGAAGTACATTGTGGTAAGCTGTTACTATCGCTATTGCTGTCGTTACATAATGCACTTGAATTGAATTATTCATGAATGATAATAATTCATAGTCCTTCCAATATTAAACGTCACAAATATAATTCAAAGAAAAGTATAAATCGATAAATCAAATTTTATAATTTGGTCCACGTGCTAATCTTTCTAGAATCCACGCAATAGTCACGATTTTCTCTCGACGAGCTAAAGAAAAAAAAAACTGAGGAAAAATATTCGATCCTTCGGAGCGAAAAATTGCCGAAGAAACTCGACGTGTTTCTTTCGCCTTCCTCACAGCACGCAGATCAAAACGACGAAGATTCGAAAACGGTGCCACTTTCTACGATCGTCCTCCGCGGATATAACGGCGAGGATATAGCGGCACCATTCCTCAATTCTAAACCGAATGGCCTCGAGGGGCCCGCTCGGCCAATGGCGGAGCCACGATTTTTAACCCGACGGCCCTCCGCTCGCCTCGGTTCCTAAGCTGTTATATCGCTACAGTGCCTTCTCTAATCGGTGGCCCGTTTCGACCAATGGCAATCCAGTTTAGACGGGAGTAGAAGCTTAGGAAATGGCTAGTTTCTGTCTCCTTCTCTCTCCTCTTTTTCCTCTCCCGGTCCCCCCCGGCTGTAGTAGGGCCGCGGCCAACTCTCACGAGATACAAGGCTATCCTTTGTCCGAAACTCACTTGGCACTCGGCCGCGTTGAAAACGTCTCCCGGCTCCGCTATAATCGCGTCGTAATTGCAATAACGAGCGGCCAGTCGCCGATGGTTTGGCACGCGGGCTCACGTTCCGCTCAGGTAAACCTATGATGTTTTCTTCACCATTCTGTAAACCATGCTATCTTCTTGCCTAGTCGGTGCGGTTCCGATTCACATTAGATCCTGACGTACTACTCGTAATTCAAACATAGACAATACTCGCAATTAGATTTATATGAAAAGATTTCTCTCATGACCCAACAGCTCTCAAAACTTTCTTCATCAAAATATTGATGAATGGAATTCATTATTAACGCATAAATTGATGAACCTATTGATATCAATATAAAATTTGCGTTATCTCTATGATAATATCTAATAATTTAAAAACATTTTAATTATCTTAATATATTCAGTTATAATAATACATGAGAATGCATTGTCCCGTTTTCGCTAATTTACAAGCGTATCCCAAAATTGGCGTATAAATCTCGCAAGCGATGCAAATGAATCTGTGAAGTCAATTAAATAGTGCCGAATGGTCTCGCTTAATGATCTCCCGTTTGCATAACGCTAACGAAAATTAGATCGCTGCTACTTTCAGACCTCGTTTCACATCGGCCAGTAAACGCGACGATTGCGATTTGACGAAAAAATGAGAAAAATTGGCGTCTACGCCTAGACGCAAGTTATCTGCATCGCTTTGTTGCATGATCGCGAGAATCCCATTCACCTGGCGGGACCGCTTAGCGGTTTCCGAGTAGAGCGAAGGACGACGGCGTACACGATGGATGTCGAAAGACTCCGACAGGAGAGCGTTGCCTGTCTCTCGCGAAGGCACAATAAGGTATGCCTGCCTGCCTGACTGCCGTGCCTCATTAATGATTCAAAATGATGCTCGAGGACGACGATCGCGCGCGAACTCGTTGGATATCAAAATTCTCGATCTTTCGGGGCGTCCAGAATAAAAATAAGCAGCGATGAATAGTAAGTTGCGCGAAACGAGAGTTCCCATGGAGACCTATTGTTGCCGGCGTTGTCTGATCCCTTGATCACGTCTCCTTGAGCATGAAAGTACCAACAGACAGTCACGAGCCACGTTTTTAGCACACGCCACCTACATTCCCGCATAAGATCGTAATCGCCGGCCGTATAATTAGCACTCTATGAAATAAAATGGTAATTCCCAAACCGTGACACATCCCCCTTCGGAATTCCCTCGCAACTCAGCAAACCCTTTCCCGTATTCGCGTGACACCGAATGACACGACATTTCGCCGATGGTCGCGGTGATGCGCGACGGCTACTTTGACAATAACTTTTTTGGAGTAACTCCCATTGCGAAGCTCGACGTGCCCTCAAAATGATCACCCGAGGGGTTTTCAGACACCGACGGGCGAAGTACCAGCTGCCAAATCTTTTACAGCCATTCTCTTTGTTCCCCTCCCCCCTCTTTCACTCATTCAGAGTCCTGGCTTACTAACGGCCGTGAAGCAGCCAATGCACCGAGGGGCCGCTTCCTTTTCTTCAACAGCACACTGTAAACGTGTGTGCGCGCATCTGTGCACAACGAAGCAGGGATGGACCCTGCTAACTAATTATTTTTTAACGATCATCAAGGAGCGACAACATAATCAAGTAAACATCTTCAAAAAATTTTTTCAATCCTTTATTCTGGTTATTTACGCATGTTATACATATTTTCGCATATATGTTGTATGTATACAGGGTTAAAATATCTGATAACTTCAATTGTCCTTAACGGTCAATGAAAGCCACCAAATCAGTTTATTTTAGAAATGTTCTTTAAAGTCACAACATATGACTTATAAAAACATTTCTAAATTAATTTTATGTTCTTATTGACCGTTAAAAACAGCAGGAACTAAAGTTACCAAAGAAACTTTGATTCTGTACACAACACATATACGAAAATATGTACGAAAGCAAGCACGAATAATTTTTTTCGAATTTCCAATGATATAATATGCTCCAAATCGAAACTTTAGAGTCCGAGATATTTTTCTTTTACCGTTCTAATTTTTCAAATATTTTTAGATAGAGAAAATATTCTTAAAATTTCTATTATTAATCGACAAAAATCTCTTTTTCCCTTCTTAAAGAGAAAGAAATTCGTTGAAAATAATAGTCACGATGTTAATCATGATTTAGACTGAGTCAATATACTCTACGTGAACATTTACGGGATATCTCAGTTTTAGTATCATTACTGCTCGGAATTATGACCGTTCATTATTCTACAGCTCGTAACTAGCAATCATTTTGCAACAATGGCCGCTCCCATTCTTTACAACAAGCGCGTATGAAAATTTCCAGGGGGAGATACCTCCGGCGCGACATTCACAGATGATCACAACCTCTTTGAAGCCGGTCGGAGAGACACGTACCTGACGTACCTGACATAAACCTACTACGACAGTATCAGACCTGCAATCCGATAATCATGGTACATTCTCGAGTCAGTTTAGCTGAAGTTAATATCGCGATACACGGAAATACGCAGTGATAATATTAACGTGAAATTAAAAACGTTCAATCAGCAAATAGATTTGATTAATTAGCAACTTTTTTCCGCATCGTGAGGTTCGAGAATGAGACACTCTTAACTTTTTCGTCCACGTCGTGCACGCCTAACAAGACTTTCGTCGTAGTCGCGTCTGTCTAAGCGGTAATCGGACACCAAACGAGGTAGCGGAGTCGTTGTCTGGTGACCCATTTATCGCTCAACGCTGTCTAATGTTACAACCGCGAGAAGAGTCACGTCGCGAAATATTATCGTACGGGCCATGGTAGATTCGTCAATGACAAAGAAGTGACAGTGATGAACCGGATTGTATGACGAACATCGACGGAAGGAAAGCGAGATTATTCTACATTTCCATCGAAATTCATCTATTTTCTTTCGCAGTCGTAATCGCAATATCCGCAACTGCGTCCGATAAGATAGCCAGGAAGACTCGAACCTTTGCAGATACGTCGCTCTCAATTTGTCCCACAAATAACACGCAAAGCAGAATAAAATGGTATAGTGCTTTAAAAGAAATAACGACTACTCTGAGATTTAGATAAAAATATTTTATTTATTTATAAAAATGCATATTAAATTAATTTTGTTTAAATTTAAAATTAAATTTTAAATCACAGTGCTGATTGAATGTAAACAGTGATTCGATGCATTATAAATATTACTCTAATTTGTTTATAGCTTGTAGAGAAAATACTTTGTAAATCAAATGTACTTGTACATAGAAATTTGTACTTTCAATGGATTAAAAAGCGCATATCACTTGTGTAGTACGTTACACATTCTGTATGGCACGATGCTGCTTAGGGTAACAGCTAACGAAATGTTGAAACGGTCAGCCAGAAGAGACGAGATGTAAGAAAGGCGAGACGATAAACAGAAAGGAGCGGATAAGAAGAGAGTGAGGATAAAAGCGAGCATGCGAGAAAGAAAGAGAGAGAGAGAGAATGAGAGGGACAGAGAGCAGAGAGAGAGAGAGAGAGAGAGAGAGAGAGAGAGAGAGAGTAAGACAAGCTTCATATGCATGTAGAATGCAACAGTTAGCGAATGGTGCAAAGAGAGATGCTATTGCCGACGTGTGCACGTGAGCCAAAGTGAAAAGCGATGAGAGAATGAGACGGAGAGAGACTGTGCCGGTCTCACAATGTCGCTTTTTCAACGTACGCGTGTACACGCACACGCACAAGCTCGTGCACACATGCACATTCCGCATATACGTAGACGCGCATACTAGCAAAGAAGACGAGTGAAGCTCTCTACAGTGCAGCGGTTGAATATCGGCGTTTCGGTCGGCGTGATAAAGCGAAGCCTCGCGCCGGATGAAATTTTGCGGCGTACGCACGAGGGACGATTAAAACGCAACAGATCACCGCCGCCATCCGTCACCGGATTAGCCCCCGTGTTTTCAACTCCGCTTCACCACCGGCGTGTGCGAATGATATTCTAACGGCCCGCTCGCGGATCGTGACGGAGAGCGTATGGAAAGCATCTCGTCATTCGAAATGAATTAACGCCCGAAGAACCGTAATCATTTTATCCTATTATTATTATCCGACAGGTGTGAAATGAAATGAAGGGAAAAAAGTGAGAGGGCACGGCAAGGATTTACGGTACTGTGTGCTTTTAGTTTTGTAAAAATTAATATTTTATCTCTTGCTAGATATCCACTTCTTGCTATTCTTGTTCTATCATTCTTTAGACTTTGATATTCTTTATATGATTGATAAATCAACAAGATAAGATATACATTAACTAATAGAATAAATTCAAAGAATATCAACATTAAAGTTAACGTGATTACACTGGTTTACAAATTTTGAATCATTTTTAATGGAAAAAAAAGAAACAATTTTTCTTAGCACATATTTTGAGACACTGAGTTCGAATCTGTCGCCAAAGAATTCAGAACAAATCAGATGTTTCTTATCAAGATTTGATGATAATTGAGAAACGTTATCGAGATACTGAAACAAAAATATGCTAGGTGACTGCTGCTAGACTTTAGTGATCGATTCAGTCATATAAAAAGTAAAAATTAAACGCTCAACACTTCTAACTTGTCTTCTAATCTCAAAAACTTTATTATATTGGAAAAAATATCTTCTCTTACATCTCAAAAAACCGAATCTGATAAAAATATTTCAGCATCAACAATTATCCTAGAAACAGTCTTCATATGCTTTTGCATTTAGTTCACAAAACCTTGTAAACTAGTATTATTAATTCAATCAAAAAAATATAATATTTTAATATATATATATATTATTGTCTAAAAATTATAATTACAAAATATATCCTACACACAATAATTTTTCGATTCTGTAAAAACTTAATACTGGAAGAATTAAGAATTGCAATTATCGAAAAATAAATTTTGATTTGACAATACTAATTCCGATATAAATTGAGTTTTGACATTTACAGTTGCAATTTTCACTCATCGACGAAACGGTGTGAGTGTCCCGAGCTTCAACCGGTAGCAGTTACAGCTGATAATCCAGCGATATAGCAAATTTAGTCTCTCGAAATTATTTATCTCGTAAATAATTTAAAAGCCAGGGGCGTTAATTACGCGAAATTAGCATCTAACTTCCAACACGACAAGAGAAACTTCTCGCGTAGTGCGGACGGGGGAGGGGGAGAAGGAAGGGGCGAAGAACACAGGAGTAGTTGTAAATTGCTTTATCGTATTGCGGGCTTCTCGGCGGCGCATTCGGATGAACGGCGAATGAGGCACGGGGAAACGAAGTAACTGATTTATGAACTGGAGTTACGAGACGTCGTCTAACACGATGGGAGATCGGTTGCGTGCCCATGAATGTCAAATAAACGTACGACATGGATTCATCGGAGCGCAGCTTATCGTCACTGACATGCCATTTTAATCAGTTAGGATACTTAGACAGGATCCTCCGAATTCTCCGTTAGGATAGCCGGTTTATCTATACTTTATTCGTACCAGCTTTGCCATTCTACGACTACCAAATGCTAACGTTGTTCGTTAACGAGCTAGCTGGCCGCACTAATTATCCCCAGGGTCTACGTAATCACTTAATACCTTGTTATCCGATTGTATCGGACGTTGACCTATTTTGCAGTTTCGAAACATTCGCCACTCGTGTGTCTGGACGATTATTATTTAAAATGGTCTTTCGCACATTGATACATAGTCGACCATTGAGAAACTTTTCCTTCGTTGCGCTGAGGCAATCGGTTATGCAAGTGCGAAGTTCCAAAGCGGAACGATTTAATTGCCGCGACGAGTCCGGTAAGATTAATATATACGAGATTTATTTAAAAAGTGGTTGAAACAAACTATATATATAAAACAGCTTTTAAAAAACTACAAAACAGATTAAGAATGGATACACAATGCATTATAAATTTTGCAAAATTGTGACAGTTTTATATTAATTACAAAATAAACGAATCATAATAGAAATTATGGATTGTGTCAGATGTGAATTTTTTTACTCCTTGTTTGATCGGTCTGTTTTTTTACTACATATCGATATTTTATCCTATGATTTAACTTTTGTAATTTTCATATCTAAAAAGAACTATTATAAATTAAGTTCGAGACGTTCCATGAGTTTTTTCGTTATTATTTATGTGAATAAAACAATATTAAGTCATCTGTTTTGGTCCGTCAAAATTTGGTTTTGGTTAATTTTTAATTTGTAAAATACTATCATAATAGAAATGTTGATATAATATAGTTATTTTTTTTATTTTCACATCACAACAACTAATAAATGAAGTTAATTTATTATTTTTATAAAAATTATATCAAAACTAGATTAATATTGTATTACAGTTGTATTTTGTTCAATAGCATTACAATTTAATCTAAATTTTTGAAAAATAGCCTTAGTACAACAATAAGTTTCAGAAAAGTATATCGTTTAATAAATGATTTAAAATTTTAGCTACTGACGGAAGCGTACAATACTAAAAGTTTAATTAAACTTTACAGCGATCTTTATTTCTTTCTTCTATCAATAGTATCGTAAGACCTTCCGGATTACGCACACAGCAATTCGTTTTACTGCGTATTACGATTTATTTCTATCCGCTTTCCCTTCGAGTGCTAATGTCGCTTTGAAGTTCCTCGAAGTTTCCGTCGCCGTCGCATCGGTCGCCAAAATAGGGGAAAAAGCGAAGTAACGGGGTAAGCGAGAGACGAGAGGGAAACGGACGTAGAGAAGATGTGTCATTTTCGTCAATTTAACGGACCCCCTTCCTCCTACGATCCCCAAGCAGCTCGCGGCGCTTGGTTCCCACCGTGCCCTACCAACTTCCGCCCCTGGCTTGCTCCCACCCTCATCTCGTCGAAGCGAGGTCAATCGACGGAGAGGGCTGAAGACGACCCCCACCCTCTTGCAACGACCCTCCCTACCACGGCTACTCAATATCGTTTCATTACGCACCCTGCTCCACCGACTACCCAACCACCCTTTTCTCTCCCTTTCCCTCTTTCTCTCTCGCTTTCTCTTCTGCCTCGGTTTAACCCCCGACGTACTCCTCACTTCGCTCTCCTTACGTCCCTACGCTCCTACCACGGCGACGAAACACGAACGCCGACGAATTTTTATTGTTACTTCTCGCGCCGCTTCCTCTGACCTCCCGTCACCCACTCCCATCCACCCAACGCCTTCTCCTCTCCCTTTTTTATGTGCCTTTTAACGATCAGCAGTAACTGCGCCCATCTACCGCCCCCTTGCTCGCGCCTGCCTTGCCTTGCCTTGCATTGCGTTGCCTTGCCCTGCTTGCCGAACCTTTTCGGAAAGGGAACGGATGCGACTGAACAATAAGAAAAGGGATGATACGTAACACGTCAAAATATATTGCTTCCCAAGTTTGTGTTCGGTTTTCATTTATAATTTCTCTCCGGCACGAATTATTACGGGAAGTAATCGGACTAATCGGAAGTGATGTCCTGTACAATCTTAACTGCTTGATCGGTTCAAGTTTTAGAGATGGATGTCACGCTTTAGTGGTCTTTATACATTCTCAGCTCTCTAAAGAACTATTAATATTACATCTTTCACAAAGCTATAGATCCTCTATAAATCTTCTACTAGACAATGAAATATTACCGGATACGTGTGTAACAGTGGAGTGCATACCCGCATAATTCATGCTTTGCATGAATAAAAGGTAAGTATGCTAAATAGATGGGCCTTCACTTTTCTTAACATCAAACAAATTAACGCGATCATTTTGATGACTCGGAAGTGACATTTGATCCTAGCCTTACTTGATAGAACTCTTTATACATCATTTATTTCTTACACATACTCTGATAGCTTCTCACTTATGATAATCACTGATACGCGAAATTTTCTTTCTAGCCGCATTCTTTGAGGTTACACTCTATATTCTTCTCTTTGTAAAGACGTTATAGTAATAAAGTCTTACAGTCTTAAATCTTTACTAGTGATAGGAGCTGAAATTATCACTCTTTATTTAGAAAAAAAAACGTTATAGCTGTTTTTTTTTTTCGATTAGGCTTTATTAAATTATAATAATTCGTCCTCACTGAAGCAGATCGTGCTGATCGACATATTAGCTTTTTCTTCTTTGTAAAAAAAAAAAAAAGAATAAAAACCGCAATAACACAATCGATTTCGAAGAAACACAAGTCATTATTCAATTTAATATAGTCTAACCAAAGAAAACAAAACTATGGCCGGTATTCATAGTCGATCTTCTTATATTTAAGACTGTTAAAATATCATGAACCAATCAGAGAGCTGTATTAACATCTTAAAACATTACTTAAGACGGTCTTAAAATAAAAACCGATTATGAATACTGATCCATGACATTCTTTCTAAACAAAGAGCGATAATTTCAACAGCTATCACTAGTAAAGATTCAAAATCGTAAGAGCGCGACTCGTTCCTCTAAGCAGTGGCCTCTGTCTCGTCTAATCGCGCACGTGCACACGCGTCACGCCGTTGCCTCGCAACTGCGTTCCACAACGGAGATCCCTTTACCTATACTACGCCGATCCACTTCCGCGTTTTCACGTCTGCCGAATCCGCCTCTGTCGTGCAGTCGTACGGCGTCCACGTCGTGACGGCGCAATAATGCAATCCAGACATCGTTACTGCCGACACTCGCGGCGCACGGTGCCCTCGCGAGATCGCGACTCCCCGTTGGCCCTCGGTTCTTCGGTACCACGAAAGGCGGGACAGCGCGGGGGAAGAGGCTTCATTACGTCCAATTCCATGTCCTCTCGCCGGCAGCCGGCGATGGATATCGCGCGATTACGTGCGTGCAAGCCGACGACGGGGATTACGCTATGCGTGACGATTACCGCGCGTCTCTCGTCGCGCTTCGCTCGGCACTCGCGATATCGAAACTTCGGAGCACCGAGACCGATCACCGGCCGGTGAGCGACGTGCGCGTAACAGGTGTAACTAACTCCTTCGAAGGGCGAGGAGTCCTGCCGCCTCGGCGGAGTAACAGTTTCCTAAACTTTGGAAGCTGTCCTTGTAAATTGTATAAAAGGATGACAACCTCTTTTCTGAAGACACCACCTTTAGAATTCACTCACTGAAGACACAACTGACACCTTTTGCCGTGCCTTGACCACATAAGCTGTGCCTACCGGTGTCGCTTATCTACTTCGATGGCCATTCACTCGTCATCTTTCTTTCCGAACACTTTCGTCTCATCCTTCGCTGTGACGCGTCGTGACGTGCCGTCCCAGTAGCCGTCGTTAACTGATAATACAATGCGTACACTTGCGCGAACCATTTGGAACACTACCGAGATTTTGAAAGCCGGTTCCACCCTCCGTCACCTTTTTCCGAACGCGCACTGGTCGATCCTCCAAGATCGTGGAAGTCTCGAGAGGAGAGGCAGAGGAACGCGACGCATACATGCAACTCGTGTCGCCTCTGCACCCTCATCCGCCCCGCTCGCCTCCTCCACTTTCCGTCGAACTTCCACTGTCGGTCTCTCTTTTTAGGACCTTTTCGCTACGGAAGACGAAGATGAAATACGAGAGAAATAAAGAAGGAGTAGAAGGTAGGTCGAAGGGGCGAGGAGGATGGCGAGAGCGGAAGGGAGGGTGTCTCGAGGAAGGATTCGCGAAAATTTCTCGACCACCAGCGGCAGCTGCGTTCCAAAATGAGGAGCGACGCGAACGAGAGGTGGCGGCGGATGATGACGGTGGAGGAAGAAGGGAGAGAACCATGGAGGGCGCGCAGCGGACAGAGAGGGGAATCGGGGCCAAAGAGACGGAGGGTGCGAAGCGGGAGAGGTCACAAAAGTGGAGGAAGTAGCGTAACGGCGAGTGCACGCAACACCGACGCGTGCGGAAACGTGCCTTCCGCGAGTACCGGAGCTCGCCCCTTGACGGACTAACCGAAAGGCAAAGAAGGGGAAGTCGGGATGGAAGAGGGTTGGTGGGAGACGGTGACGGCGGGAGAGGATGAAAAAGGGGGCAGGTGGGAAAGGAGGACGGATAGTCGTAAGAAGAAGAAAAGAAGGTTTCGGGCGGCGGCCGGGATCGCTCGGTTGTCTGTGGTCAAGGCACGCAGCTTGTGCAGTATTCTCTGCGCGTCTGACGATGCCCGCCTGCTACCCCTCGGCGACGCCGAACGAGGGGTAAACGTCGCCGACGTGGAAGGGTGGACTGAAGAGGAGGAGAAGGAGGAAGAGGAGGAGGAGGTCGTAGAGCCTGTCTCGCGAGCCTGATTTCGCCACCCTTCCCTGTACGGGAAATTGCACGCGCGGCGCCTAATTCTTCTCGTAGCTTCTCGTACCGATAACGGAGACGCCGGCGCCAATCTCCTTTTCCAATTTCAAATTTCGATGGATGATCTATTTCTCACTTGAACACCACATTTATATATTTTTTTTATAAATTCGCGGTTTTTGACACTATTCTAAATATCTGGCCTATTGTTTTTCTGTTGCTAAGTTCATTCTCGATATTGATGAAAATCAGACAGTCATATATTGATTGCCGTCCGAACGTGTGGTTTAATCTTTATATAGACCGATTATCGATTATCAATCTCAGGAAAGAGAATAATTATATATTCGCAAGAATCTATCCACGAAAAACGGTTATAGGAAGTTATCTAGCTATCGAGTACTAAATTGCATTACACAATGTATATAGTTATGTAACTTAATATAGAAAGACTATATCCGTGATAATTCGATTTATGAAACATGACAAAAATACTCAAATGATTTTGAAATCGCAGGTAATTAATTGCGTTAGTTAATTGTACGATTGTTATATTAGAGATGTGATTTTCGGTAAAAGAAACCGCAATTACCTCTTCTACAATATAAATAGATAATCAAGAGGAAGACGTTTTCTCAACAGACGCACTCACGAAAACTTCAAACCGCACGAGAAACTACTCACAGAATATTATCGGATTTTCCGGCAGCGTGGTACCACCCTGTTGAACGTACAGGCGCGAGTAGGAGTCACGCCTGGCACATAGTCAGCCAGGATTCGGCGTTTCGTTCGCAACAGGTCTCAACCACCAGCGTGTTTTCTCTTTCCCGCGCTCGCTG
>NW_017257481.1:153845-155914 GCF_001594055.1 Mycetomoellerius zeteki
CACACACACACACACACACACACACACACACACACACACACACACACACAGACACACATACACACAGACACACATACACACATCTTTCTCTTCCTCTCTCTTTTCCTCCCCATTCTCTCTCTTTCTCACCACATCTCTCTTCCTCTCTTGACCTCTCTCGCTCGTTCTTTACGTTCGCACACTGATAGAAATACCGTTTCTACACTATATATCCACAACGCACACAGAAACATGCCACGCGGAACATAGGCGAACGCATGCATGTCAATGTACATGCACACGCGCACATGACACGCTTCGGCAAATATATATGTATATACATGTGGACACTCCTGGCACATATACAGGCGCACCCACGCAACAAGCACGCTGATGACACGCCTCTCTTGTACGCGCGATGATCGCGCGCGCGCGAGCAGTTGTTCGCCGTACACCCTGGTGCGCGCGTGTACCTCCGCGCGAAAATATCTTTTTCACGCATCGCACGCTTACATGCCAATATAAAATATGTATCACACTTACGTAAGTACAAATGCAATTTGTCACCGGCAGGAACGATTCGATTCTTTACTCACCAACTACGAAGACCATATTCTTTGTCCATCGCAGCAGCTCCCGTCGGATGTGTCTGCGTTCCTGTATGCAGCGGGCATAGGGGCAATCCGCCATTTTTGAAATCACATCTTAGGATGTGTGTGCGCGTGCCGGCCGGGTGCGCCTGCCTCGTGTTCCCGCGTGGATGTCCACCCCCTCCACCGCCGGCGCTCCTCCGTTCTCCTCGTCGTCGTCGCCGTTGTCGCCCTCGTCGTCGTCCTCCCGTACCTCCTCCTCTTCCTCTTTCTTGCTCACTCTTCTACCCCTTCCACCCCTATAGCTCTAGTTTCCCTTCCGTGTCTCTTTCCGATTTCCTCCTTCCACCTCTCGTTCCTCCCTCCCTGGTAAACCCCTCTCCTTCAATCCGCTCCTCTTCCGCCAATGTTCCTCTGTCTTTCAGCGCACGCCGCGTGAGCGTGAGACGTGCGTGAGGAAAGGGAAAAGAGAAGCGTGCGTATACACGTCGCCGCGCGCTAACGTGCGCGCTGCTGGGTGCAACGTCACGCGTGATGTAACGCGTCGGCAGGAGCGACCAAAGTTACCGTCGTTGTGGACCGCCGATGTGGTGGTAGCAGCGGTTGTAGTGGTAACGGCAGTAGGGGTTCTGTCGTCGTCGTCGTCGCCGTCGTTTCGTCGGCCGTGGTGCGACGCGGCGCTCCTCCACGCGCGTCGGAGGGATGGCGAGCCGACGGCGTCGATGTCGTTGGCGGTGGCGGTGGCGGCAACGGCGGCAACGGCGGCACGGTGGGGATGTAGCCGCGGAGGGATGACGACCACGCTACTCCTCCCAGGTAGCGGGACAGGGTTAGGACACAGAAACGCACAACACACGTGCACGCTTGCGCTCTGAACGCCACGAGAGTGCAGTCTGTCGCCGGCGGCGCGTCCTGACTCACCCTCTCCTTCTCTTCCTTTCTTTTTATCTCTCTATCCCACTGCCACCCTACCGCCCTCCCTCCCTCCTTCTTTCGGCCCGCTGTGTGCCCGCACCTCTCGCACGAAGGTCTTCTCCCTTTTCTTCCGCCGAATTCTCCTACGGCGATCGGATCCGTGCGTTGTACTCTTCCTCTTCTCTTACTCCAAGACGTTTGCAGATCGCCGGTTGCTATCTGAAACAGGAATAAGATCGTGCTCGATCAGAACGTCTGCAGATACTCGCGTCTTAAAGAAATGATCTCTTTTTTTCATCTCGTTCCTTCCTAAGATAATACACTCAGAAAAGGGAGTCATGTCTAATGATAGCACTTTTAGAAGATTTAAGAAATCGGACTTCTTTATGTCCTATTTAGTCGCGCATCGATACCTTCGACGTGTCTATCCTATCTACGACTACATCGCGTCGCGGCGACGAGGTCCTCCCACACCGCGATCCCGTCGCACCTGCGTGCAAAAAGCGGAGTGGGCGGCCGCCGGCCCCATCCCGAAACAGGAAGGGTACTGCTGCTGCTCGAAATGAAACATTGCCGGGAAGAAGA
>NW_017257481.1:155955-164219 GCF_001594055.1 Mycetomoellerius zeteki
GGTGAGGCGACACGAGCACAGAGGACGTAGAGGAGGTGCAGGAGGAGGAGGAGGAGGAGGAGGAGAAGGAGGATGAGGAGGGGAGGACGCGGAAGGGTGGCTATAGGGGCGGATTCGCGCGTTCTACGTCCGCGAGGGGGCAGGTTGGCTGCGAGACGCGACGGGGGAGAACGAACCAGGCGAAGGGAGAGAGAAAGCAAGCGGGAGCGAGAAAAAGAGATAGACAGAGAAGGAGAAAGAAGGAAGAGTGCGCCTAATATGCAACAAGAGAAAAAGAATTGGCGATCAATAGGTAGTAGCTGGTAAGCGTCCTTTCATCCGCCCCCGCGGACACCTCGTCCTTTCCACTCGCCCTGTCCTCCTCACTCGGCCCACCTCCTCTCGCACTCTCACCTCCTTCCGTCTCGGTGGTCTCCATCCTTGCGCCATCGCCCCTCTTAACCCACCCTCCGTCGCTTGCCGGCCACCTTCACCTCCTTCCCCCGTTCCACCTTCCTGATTCTCTTGAGTTCATCGCGAAACTCCGCCACTCCATCGCCTTCGTTGTCGAGACATCCGCCCTAGCGCACGCCTAAGTTTGTCTCGGCTCTCGAAGACCAAACATCTCCTAATTAGCTGGTTATTTCTTTCCTTCTGTTCCGACACCCCAGTTGATTTCATTAAATTGACGCCGTTTAGTGGGCGCTTCAAGAAAGAATTGTTCCTCGTGATATCGTTTAAGAAAACATAAAATATGTATCGATTCATACTTGACCATTCTCATAAAAAAAGTTAAAATACAAATTAATTTTATAATAACTGATATTCACGAAAATGGTACATTTATGAAACCCATAGATATGTATATACATATAAGTATGTATGTGTGTGTGTGTGTGTTTATGTGCATGTAAATGGATGCAATTTGTAGCAGAATATTTAAAGGTGGATCGTCAAGATAAGAAAAAAATAAGCTATCACTTTTTAAGATTGTTCGTAGTTGTACTTTCGTCAATTAAGAGTAAAGCGAAAATGCATTCTACTTCGAAAGATTAACGATAAAATAAGAGAGATACCGTCGTGTGAAGGAGTATTTATTCCCTTGGGTCGGTTTACCCGCGTTTCCAACAGTCAGTTGACCCAAAGCGAAATTATACTCTACGTCGCGCACAATAATGAGAAACAAGTACGAGGACACGTTTGCCCCCGGCGGCGGTCACGTGACGAGATACGTTCGTGTGCCGAACGCCTCTGATCTTTCTTTCGCACAGGTGCAATTTACTTATACCGCATCACAGAAAGAGCGTCCGTCGGTGTATACATTGCTCCACCGACTTCGCCAGCGCGCACGGCTGTCCAGAAGGAGGATATTGCATATTTTATATTAGGTCGTGCGCCGAACCCTTGCTCGCGCCCATCGCCGTAAATTCACGAACTGTTCGTACCTGACTTTGATTCGATCGCATTTCCGAGAAATGCGCATAATTTCACGACAACTTTTGCAATACAATTGCCTTGTACTAAATTAAGTCCTTTTTTTTCATGAAAATCACGAAAACCTTATGCCTTGTAACATGAAAAAAAAGAAATTCACAAAATTTATCAAAACGATATAATTTTCTCGTTCCGAAATAAGTATGATTTATGTATTTTTCCTTTTAACCACGTATTGTGTGTGTGTGACATTTATTGTTTTTTATGTATTCTTCGATCATTCATAATCTAAAAATAAAAGAAATAAATTTACATAGCGTAATATTAATATAAAAATAAGATATTTAGTATCGATTTTTTTCTCGGAATCTCTCATAATTTTGTATTTAATTTTTATTTTTATTTTATCAATTTTATCCAATATTTAATATCTAATTTTTTTTACTTTTATATAAAAGATATAACTATCTCTCCTCTCATGTCTTGCAACTAGAAATAATAAGATATTCATATCGATCGTATGTGCGTTTAAGATAGAAGGTAAAGAATACTGTGCACGTCTTGCGTACCATCGATTTTCACCGATGCACCGCAAGATGCAACAGATCGACGATCGTTGCGTATACACGGCAGCGATCGAAGAAGAAGTCGACAGTGTTCCTTAAAAGCATTTGATCTCCGCGATTGATATTCCATTCGCGTGTGCCCGCGTCTCTTCGTGGTTCGCAGTCCGGGTTAACTTGGCGATACCGCTGACGGCGTAAGATCGATTCGATGCCCGTCCTAGGTAAGCCTATGCGAACGATATCGATGAAACGCGTCGGGCTTTCGAGGCTCGTAACACACACGCTCCCCGCATTCACCGCGATGTGCATGCATACCGGGTGCTCTCGAGCTCGCTCCCCGCCTGAGCGACGTCATTGAATCCCGGGCACTTGTCGCCTGATGAAGGGAAGAGTCTCCGCTACCTTGGCAATTAGTCGGTACCATTACTTACGACCGCGCGAATATACGACCGCAACTTTCGTCAATTGCGTCGTGTTAGACCTGCACCCCACGATAGACATCTATCCCACGACTATCCTCTCCGCATTATGCTTTAACCACGGTGTATACACGTGTATTCACGAACTGTGTACTCAAGTTCTCGACGACGTCATTGAACTCTTCCAGCGGGCGCCGGAACGACCGGAATTATTTTAACCTCGGAATTAGCTATCATTGCCCTTTTCTACGATAGGTTGGATAATTTGAAGGGAGATTTTGATGACTCATATGTGTATAATAAGGTAGATTGTTTTTGAAGGAATGGAAGATTAATAGCTTTTTTAGTCATATCGATAGTGCCGGCATAAGATGATAATATTTGATAGAAATTTGGCAAAGATAAAAGGATGTGTATCCAATACATATAGTCACACATTCGTTTTTATACATACATATATAATACTTTGTCAATCTGCTAGTTAAAATAAACAATACAAATAATTAACAACATCGAGAATCCAAAAAAACGATTATCGAAAGTATGCTTCGTTCCGTTACACGCAATCTTCAATATTCTTGAATATGTTACATTTTGATAATCGTTATGTTTACATATACTATATATAACTATTATCTATATATGTCCTTTAACTGATGATTGTACCTTAATCAGCTGAGCGAAGAAGTAGAAAGCAAAAATGCGCTTATAGAAGCATCTCATATAATTTACTTAAGTGGACTCACATCTCTCCCCTCGTTCGTTGTATCAAATATCCACCATGTTCGCACTAGAGTCTGCAGAAATGATTACTATTTCAAATATATAACAAAGATTTGTGTCAAAATCGTATCAGAATTAATGGGTCTAAAATACACGGACATTCAGTTTATTTGATTTAACAAGAATTGCTCTTTAGATTTCTATCAAGTGCATAGAATAGTAGAAAAAATACATAACGCTTATGAAGCTGGGCAATACTGCAGTATTTCTAGATGTTTCCCAGGCTTTCGATAAAGTTTGGCACGAGGGCCTGTTATCTAAGCTAAGGATGGACTTTGATCTTAAATTTTTTGCATTCTTGGAATCGTAAACGACAAATACTAAACGACAGGCACTTCCTAGTTAAATATGGTAATGCACTGAAAAACTTAAAACCAATCAAAGCTGGCGTACCACTGGTAGTGTGTTAGGGCCAGTATTGTACTTGCTTACATACAGTCGATCGACCAATCCAAACGGGAATAACATTTAGCATTTTTGCCGATGATATCGCAATCCTTGCAGCACATAAGGATCCATCAACTGCCTCCAAAATGCTCTAAAACAGTCTTAACAATATAAACAAATGGCTTAAAAAGTGGAGAATTAAAGTTAATGAGACAAAATCGGTTTAGTGTAAAGTAACCTTTACACTAAAACACAAATCGTCTCCACCTGTTTCAATTATAATAATAATGTCCAAATCCTACAGAATAATGAAGCCAAATACCTGAGAATGCATTTGGATAGACTCCATTTAATGGAAGAAACATATTGTCAGCAAGCGTAAGCATCTAGGACAACAGCTAAGAAAAATGTACTATTAGGTAGAAAATCACAACTATCTATTGAAACTAAAATTCTACTCTACAAATGCATCATAAAACCGATCTAGACCTATGGATTACAGTTGTGAGGCATCGCGGCTAACTCTAATGTTGAAATTGTACAGCGATTTCAGTCCAAAATACTACGAATCTTGGTTGATGTGCACCCTGGTTCGTCTCCAATGAAATACTACACCACGATCTGGGAATACTCAAAGACAAAATCAGAAAGATAGCTCTAAAACATAAGAATAGGATAGAACGCCATCCTAATGCTTTGGTTAACGACCTTGTGACTATTAACAAAACGTATCGTAGGCTAAAACGTAAAATACCTATAGACATGATCCAGTAATATTATATTGCATTACTGCATTAACAAGAGCAATTATATACATACAATGTATAGGTGTAACTAATTTGGATATGTCAGTGGATATACATCGAGCAAGACAATAATTACTCATATATAACTTGTTACCGAATGTCCATTGGACAGATTGCAATGTTTACGAGGAGTTAAAATAAAAAAGATCTCTATGTCAAAATAAAATGTATCTAAATTTGCGAATAAATCGAGTGAACAAATCTGCACATACGTTTCATCGTTATTGAACTTTCGCGAACTCCATACAATTCATTGAAAGTACTCATCGAAGATACTCGTTACCGATACTCGCAGTCCCAAAAAGCGCTTTATGTAATATTGACTGGAGAGTGTTGCTGTGAATATTCGAATTCGAGAAGCGCATCAATCATGGCCAGAACGTAACGACAAACGTTCGATATCTTTATGCACATTGCACTTCTCGTCGCTATGCACGTGCACACGTGTTCGAGGTGCGATCGACGTCATCGCGATGCAAGCTGTTTGTCGATAATGCCTTTCGAGGTAGCGAGAAAAGAACGTCGCGGGTGCACAATGTATGCGCATCCGTCGTGGTATGCGCGCCTTAGTATCGCTAACGGTTATATCGATCACCCGAAAACGGAATCTAACATTGATCGATCAAGATCCTTTTTAGAGTTGACTCACAAATATATGTATTCTCGCCGACCATATCAAACATATATGTATTTTCAATTTAAAACACGAACTTATGCGTTTATTAACAAAGTTAACAAAGTTCGTGTAAATTTAGATCCTAAATTCAAGCGTACGTTTATCAATTAAATAAACGTTTCATCAAATATGTTGAATGTAGAATTAATAATTAAAATATGTTAAATTAAGATAAATAAGTAAAATATAGCAACTAAAATAATATACAATCACACATCTTATTTACATTCATTATATGATATTTCATTTTAAACATTGTTAAAATATATGTACAGTTTACTTAAAGCTCGAGTAGGTGGAAATTAAACGCAGCCGTTTAATTATCGAGAGTCCCTGGTATATGGAAGCCTGTTCTATAGCGTTCGTGCTGTTTCGCGAATCGATTTAGCGTAGAATGTCACTAAGTAACGACGTGAGTCATTGTGGAATGCCGGTTGCAAAGAACACCGGAGAACTTCCACCTAACTACTCGATAATACTCATACACTCGACAAACTAACTAAACGAGATCCTTTGAGATGACGAAAGATCAAATTTCCGCAAAATAATTGTGCAGAATATATTGATTTTATACTATCTACACACATGTGTGCGTGCGTGTGTGTGTATCTACGATTTTATATTCTTCCTCTAAACATTCTAGTAGAAAAAGAAACAGAAATACATGCGAGATAGGAAAGCTTATGGAAATTTGAAACATTATGATTCTGTAATTCTGACTTTGTAAAAATATAAAAATAGAATGTGTTACAACTATTCGTCTTACTTCCAAAGTGATACAACTTAAAAAATGTAATTTTCGAATTATTACCATGAATGAGTTAAGTAAATATTACTATATCAATCATCAAAAGTGAACTAAGTTAACCTTACAAAAAATTGTCAAAATCATCACAACTTAAAAAAGATGATTTTTTTATAAGAAAATTGTCATATCTAAAAAAGGGTAGTTTTTTAAGGGTTATGAAATAAAAATGACAAAAATGATATTTGTTAAGAATATGTTCCTTTTGTCGATATTATTTAATTAGTTAATAATTTTTCGTCAAATTGAATAGTTTTTCTTTTTCTGGAAAATTTAATTTTTTGAGCTGCGCTCGTTACTTTTGTAGTAGAGGAAAGCGATATAATTTCTATTTTAATTTATCATTATAATATATATGTAATATATATAATTTAAAAGATAAATATTATATAATATAAAACATAAATAAATGGATAAAACAGCTTATAAATTTAAATATCGAGTTTTACTGATTAAAAAAACAAGTACATTAAAACATAATGATATTCAGAACGTTATAACATAAAATTATATATATATATATATAATGTTGCATTTTTTCTCTATTCATAAGATTACAAGCCTCACACTTTTCTCTTTGAGTATCGATTTTACGGGCGCGTAAATAAAGTCATGGTTCAGCTGTTATCGCGAAGTACTGTTCTTCTTTTAAGAAATTACATCGAGTCATCAAGAGTCACCGATAAGAAATGCAACGCGGATAATCTCGCGCAACTCGCTAGAGTAAAATTCACAAACGCCCGTGCCATACACCTATACACACGCGCTACTATGTGAATATGTAAATATTATTTCTAGGATTCACCCGAATGAGAAATGCGACGGCGTCCGAATATGATATTTCGATGACACGTGTGATACGTCCTTGCAAAACAAAGACATATCGAAGACCCTTTATATGTAAATATACCTTTATAAAAAATGTCTATTTTTTTCAAAATTATTGATGGAGTCATGAACGAAAAAATAATTAAATTTGCTGGTAGACCTAACAGTATATTAAAAAATGTCTAATGATTAGGAGAAGAAATCGAAGTCATCATCTACTCGATTGACTTCGACTCAGCTTCCAAATGTGTAAATCTGACCGAAGAACCTGGTAGCTCGCACCACGTATCTACGACACCTTGGCCGGCCACCTTACTACTTGCTCGGCCCCTAATCGATTTTCCCATTACGCGGATCTGGAGAGCACCTCGCATACACGTTCTCCCTTCCGTCGTTCCGTGTCCAGCGTGCATTTCCGTTGCGCGTTGCGAACAAACGAACTCTCGATTCTCATCGACCTCGCCCTGACTCGCCATCATCCCCCTATACTCACCCCTCAATCCCACCGATCCAGTCCGCCCTTTTCCTCGTCTTTACCCCTTGCTTACTCAACCACCGCGGTGCGGCAGACCGCCGGTTTCAAGATAACGTAATCGCGATCTCGATATATTTCTGATCTGGATAATCTCGTTATCTATCAGAATAATGGGTATACAGTATATACATCAGTCAATAATCGATTAAAATGATAATCATTCTTTCTTTAAAAATATTTTCGTAGTGTGCTCATCTTTTAAATACGCAATTAACTTTTGAAAAAAATTTTAAATTAAAAAAATGTAATTTTATCATAAGAATCGTAAGAACAGATATAAATTTAACGATTATTTATGGCATTCTCTTTGTTTATGTCTCATCGATTACAAATTATCCAGTCCAAGTTTAAGCTAATTATGCGATTAGATTAGAAACAAAGCAAAATAAAATAGATTTATCTTGAAAAATTCAGCATGCAATTATAAATAAGAGATAACGTACAATTCATGTGTATGCAAGAAGCTAACACAAACAATCAGAGATAACCGATTTTTCTTCCGTCTTTTCCTTAGAATCTGCCCTTCTAATTTCAAGCGAAATTGTAACACTCTATTAACGTAATTCAAAATATGCTGAGATATCAAAGCATTCGTAATTGGCATCCCTATTTCGCATTCACGTTGGTATTGGATTTTGCGAAAGATTGGGATTTAAAAAGGGATGGGAAGGACGCCAGTAGCGTACTACCCTCGCTCTCTTCTATAGCTTTATTGACTAGCGAAATTGCTTCCTGCGTTTCTTTCAATTAAGAGCCCTTTGATCGAGGCGCGATACGGCTCGCGGGCATCGAAGACGACGGCCCGATGTTGAAGTTTAATATCCACGGTCAGCAAGTTTCCGCGCTGCGTACGCGGTAATCGCGGGCTCTCTTGAGGCGGTTGCAAATTTCGCGGACCCGCGGGAGAGAATTAATTAGCGTCGGACACATTTCTCCGTGGCACGTCGACGGAATTAAAATAGTAATCAAGAGTCGCGCCGGGAGGTCTCAACCTTTTGTACCGTTCGATTCGTAGCCACGTTGCGCCATCGCCATCATCACCAGCT
>NW_017257481.1:164280-164535 GCF_001594055.1 Mycetomoellerius zeteki
AACGGTCAGAGAGAAAGAGAGGAAGAAAGACGATAGTAGAACTGTTCCAGGAAGAGCAGTCGGGGGCGGTCGAGGAACGAGAGAGCGAAGAGAAGTAGGGGAGATCCGTGCGCTCCGTTTTTTTCCCCGCTGGGGGTGGCGGTGGGCGCGAGGCAAGGGTGCGTTGGATTCGGTTACTTGGTCTCACCCCTTCCACCACCACTACTGCCGCCTCTAGCAACGGCGGCATCGGTGGGGGGGGGGGGGGGGGGGGGG
>NW_017257481.1:164580-165240 GCF_001594055.1 Mycetomoellerius zeteki
CGGCGGCATCGGTGGTGGCGGCGGCGGTGGCGGCAGCAGCCGTGCACTCCATCCCCCATTTCCACCCCCCGGCAGCAACCTCTTTCTCTTCCCTCCGTCTTTCTCCCGCCGCCGCCTCGCCGCCGTTCTCCCTTTGCTCAACCTCTCTCGCTCACTCTCCCTTTCTGCCGTCTCTTTTTCCCTGCCGTACGCCTCAGTGCGGTGCTTCTCGTTTTTTTAACGAAGGATCCGCTCAATACCTCGGCTGTCATAACCTCCCGCCAACCTCCCAGGGTGGCCCGCCTGCCACAGCAAACCCACCCTCTCATCCAACCTCCGCCTCGCGCCTCTACGGGGCCCACGAACCGACGAGCCACCACCTAGCACGCCCGCCCGTCCCTCTGCCGCCACCCTCTTCACCCATCCTCTCATTTCTCTTCCCCCGGTTTTTAACGTTTCGTTCGACGTTTCCCTCCGGGTGAACGCCGAGTGGGCGCGAGGGTGACTGAGGGGGATGGACCCGGGGGGAAGTGCATTTCGTCGTTACTTTGTTTTACGTCCTTTCTCTCCTTCTCCGTCTGCGTCTCCCACCGTACTCCTCCACCTTCATCTCCCTTAGCGGCGCCACCCCTTTGGTATGGTCCTCCAATATGCTTCTCTCTCTCTCTCTCTCTCTCTCTC
>NW_017257481.1:165362-191907 GCF_001594055.1 Mycetomoellerius zeteki
TCCAAGCTCAACATACGTACTTGCGTGTCCGCTTCTATTCCCCGCACCCTGTTTTGATATCCTTTATTCTGGATTGTATTTGAAAATGTCATTCTAGAATAAATCTTGTTTAGTCGTTAAAAATTAATCATATATTCATTTTATCGATCATAAAATTTTATTAATAGCAATATAAAACTTCGAAATTTTTCATGATAAAAAATATAGAAATATATAATATAGAAAATACAGTACATATTTAATAACGTTATTAAATCCTTTTCTAAATATTAATTTTGCCTCGCGGGCAACTCTAAATATACCAGTATATATAAAATCTCCGAAATGAGTAATGTGAACTAAGATTCAAACTGGAGTGGTATGCAATATAAGCCTGTATTCCATTACCTCTCGACTTTCCCCCTTTACGTTACCTGTAAATTTACCATGCGTATTGGATATAATGCGTCACGACGAAAGCTCGCGAGAAGAAAAAGATTACGGTCATCAAGCGAAATGTTGAACGAGAGGGTGAGGTCGGTCGGCTTTGGCGAACCCCTCGCCATTAGCGAAGCCCACTTACCCCTTTTAGCCTTTGTTGCGAGGAAGCGCGGAGAACCTCGCGAAACGAGCGATATTATGCGGATTAGTTCGTTTCTCAATGGTCGACGAGGTGTTTTACTACCCTTTCGTTGCTATTTATTTGCACTTATAGCATGCCACCCCTAAGTAAGACTATGCAAGTTAAGTACAAGCGTTATACATATATTCATCGATCAATAGCATGCAATCTATGTGCCATTTCGTTTATGCTTATTCATTTGATGTTAAACTTTTATTCATAATCCCGTTATATTTATACAGGTGTAATATAATCATTTTATGTAACGGAATTGTTCACAGTTGTGAACACTTCTTAATTAGTTATACGAAGACTGTATTTTTCCAAATCTTGTTATGCGCATATAATAATTACCTAAATTAAAGACAATCCGATTTTTATTTCAATAAAGCAGAACTGCTTACTTTTAACGAGATAAAAATCCTTTTTCATGTAAATGATAATTGTTAGTCATTCTACATTGCTATAAAGATTTTCTTGTAAGTATTTTCAGCTGCAAATCTATACCACTATTGCATTAAGATCTTTCGGATTGATACAACCTATTGTTTGAATCACTCTCTCTGGCTAGATGAGAATTACGAAACTTTACGTCATTCAATGTTCTTTTTCAATTAATCGATCTTATAACTAATTTCAGGCTATGTTATACCGAGAGTATGAGTCAATAATGAATCTTTCTATAGATTGTAGTACTAACTGTAACTGAGTAAGACTGAGAAACGAAACTTATTTAGCTAGGGTTAAGCACGTTGGTGCAACCGTTGGTCGTTAATATTGCAAATACAACGAGGACGCTGTTGCACCACAGGAATAAATATCGAGGCTAAAGTTGCGCGCACGGTACGCTTGCAATATTACTGCGACGTACAGCGGAGAAAATCTCAAAGGATTTCTAAGAGGCACAAGCAGCGAGTATTTACAAAGGCATTCTATAGCTGGGACGGGTCACTGGTGCAACTTGTTGCCAAAGGCAGAATCATCGGGGCACGCTGATAAGAATCGCGTTTGGGACGATCGAAAGTAGGAGACCAGGTGAACAAAGATCCCGAAAGTCTCGAATCGATTCTTCACGATGAAAGATACACTTCGGTCGAGTTCGAGACATCAGGCGCATAATAAGATCTTCGCGAGCAATTACCGTTTCACAAACTGCCTCGGTCAGACATTTTCGCTGTTTAAAGTCTGATTAATGACGGAGGAAAGAGGGAGAGAATATCCTTATTAATTACTAAATTACTAAAATACAATCTTCTTTCCTCGCAAAAAAATAAGTGTTTTATATTTAAAGAAAGATAGATAAACAAATTAGTAAATATGTTGAAAATATATATAGAAGATAATCCTTAAGTACGTGGGTGGTTCAAGTCAAACCGGGACTTTTTTATTCTTATGTTCATGAGAATAAAAGTCCCCCCACGTATTTTAAAAGATTTTAAGATTTGTCACATCATTAAAATGAAAACTTCATATGACCATGGATCCGTTCAGAGAGACGCTATTAGCGCTATTTGTGTCGATAAAGGTAGAATGACACAAAAAGCGCTGATAGCGTCTCCTCAAACGCAGCCCATATATCCGAAATGGCTTAGTTTCAAAGATGCAGTGTCAACGTTGATGGAAAATTTTTAAAAAATTTTCAAAGACAGAAAATTTCATCAAAATAACCCGATGAGTGGTTTTCAAAATTTTTGAAGAGAGAGAAAAAGAACAAAATTTTTCCTTCGACTTTGACACTGCATTTTTTAAACTAAGTAAGTGGATATATGGTCATATAAAATTTTCGTCTTGAATTAAAAAATGTGATAAATTATCCCTTAAAGTTTTTTAAAACACTTTAAGAATTGTCTTGTATATTAAATACATTGCCTCGTATGTACTACAATAAAATGCATACAGCTTAAAATTTATATTTATCATAAATTAATTTGCAGATACATACATCTTATATCCAATTCTGACTTCTTTAAGACAATGTGACGCGATATCTTTAAAGCTTCTTGATACAACGCGTGGGGTATGTTCGCAGATACTGAGGAAGGTAATCCTGAGTTAGTGGCAGAGAGCAGACGAGTAGAAGAGTATACACTCCCTACTCGCATTTGTCTGTCCTTTCTTACTCTCTTGAATCACAGAGAATCGTCTGGATAGTTCATAGCAGCTGACCAACTGCCGGTTGATGTCAGTACTACGTTCTTCTACCTCGACGTTTGTTTCGCTTCACAGCTTTCCCTCTTGAGCGTACTCAAGTATCAGTTTGTATCAGTTTACATCACGAGTTTTAATTATTAAACAGAAATAAATTGTTTATTTGTTATAAAGACTAACTTTATAGCAAAGAATCATACTAATTGTATAAGAATAAATATTATAAAAATTTATAATAAAGAATTATAAAAAAAGTCAACGGCTTTGAATTCTTTTTCATATAAAGCCTCTTATAAGCATTCTACATGCCTGGACATGTAGATTCTAAAAAGATATAATCGACATAACTTCAACCTTGTATAATTTCATATAATCCAATAATCATGCACTCCAGTCAACAACGATCATTTCAATTAAGTTACGAAGTAATCCGGTTGGACGGGAAATATCGCTCAGAACTGCCGGTGGCATTCATACTTCAATTCCCTCGAGTTAAAGAAAGAATTAAAGCCAAGGTGATGGGCGCGGCTAAGTAACGTCTTGTGGAAAATTGCCATGGAATACTGGGTAGCGATAGCCTTCCCAGATGGCGAAGAGGCTTAAATCCTGTTTGGAGGTTCTCGAGAATCCTGCGCTGGATGCAACCCAACGCGGCACGGTTCTCGGGGAAGCAACAGTTCGTTCTTTACCCCCTTCTCCTTTCACCCTCCGCTACTTCCACTCTCTGTCCTCCTTTTGCCACCCTAAACCACCGCCACCAATGCACAGAGTTTCCTCCGACCTATTCCCGAGTTCTGACACCCTCCCCCTCTCTCTTATACTATCTTTCTCTGTCTCTTTCGCTCTTCTTCCTTCTCTCTGCTATTCATTCATCCTCTTCTTCTGTAAACGCTTGCATGACTATACTTTGGGTGTCTACTAAATTTAGGTTTCTGCTTCCTTTCCTCTATCCGCTTTTCCCCTTAAGCGAGCTCTTTCTTTCTCGTCTTCCTCTCACACTACCTTTAGGTTAACTCTTAGACATATAACTATAATATCGTCTTCTGATGAAAAGGGAACACCTCCCTAACACTTCAGACGCCACTTCGTTTCCTGTATAGTATATGACGTACGGCACAAAATATAAAAGCATCGTACACTCGTGATTATGCGAATTTTGCTAATCGTTTAGTACTCATTACATTATACGAGACATATAAAATTCATATCATTATTATAACAAAAAGAAAAATAGTAATAACAATTATACAAGTAGAGCAACTATACAGATTTTATATGCATAATTAATGGAGGGGGGGAGACCGGGGCTAAATGGGTACCTTTTTTCAATTGCAACTTTCAATAACAAAATAAACGATTTTAGTCAAATGATTATTAGCATTTTATAGAGTGATTATAAAACTACAAGATGGTAATAAAAAGTTTTGGTGTTTGCAACTTTATTTCATCCATATACACAAAAAATGATGTGATTCGGAAAATGAAATCTCAAAAATCACTTTTGTCTATCGAAAACACGTTTGACTACCTAAACATAACAACGCGGCGCACCTAAACTAATCAAACTTCGTTGGTAAAGAAGACACACGAGATGCTATCTACAATATAAATTGGAAACTCATAAGATATATTTTTGCCACTCAAAATTCAAATGCCAGCTTAACCCCCTCCCCCCTCCCTATATAGTTAAATAAACTATTTTATAGTTGCAATAACTATAAAACGATTCATTCAATTATATTAATTCTACATATAAAATTTATATAATTGTCACTTTTCTAGTTGCTACCACTATTTCTTTTTCTCTAGCTGAATGTAGATAAAAGACTTTGTTATCTTTCTGTTGTAAATTTTTTAATATGCTCAAAAATTTTAGTATGCATTTGAAAATGCCAGACATAAAAAGAAGATTACTTTTCTTGTATGATTTAATTGTAAATAATAAAGAGAAAGATATGTTTTGTCTTTATAATTTTATTTTTAAAAAAGCCTGAAATTTTTTTACATTAATATTCATAATATATATGCAAATGTAATTCGTGATAAAGTTATACTATTCTTTGTACTCCTGTAAATAAACTTGGGAGCTGTAGAAGTAAAATGTTTTAAAAATTGTTATAGAAGTAAACTGCTGTCAGCGCTGTAGATTTATCCAAGTTTATTAGTTTTTCTATAGGGGCTTGTTTTCTAAATAAATTTAAAAGAAAATTGTTTCCAGCGATGTATTGGCATTATTATTGATATATCGTAAACAAGCTTGTAAAGGACGTACGAAGATAACGTACATGATTATATAAAAACGCAGTGGGCATATCGTTAAAATTCAATCGATACTTTTATGACAATTTAACGGCGATCTACGACCAGGCTTGTTTTCAGAGTAAAAACAAAATCAGCGATAAATTAATGCGTACCAATTTTAACGCGATCCCCCTCCTCTCCGTAACTCGACAGTACGTTATTACAAATGGAAAATTGCAGATTTGCCAATACTCGTCCAAATTCATGGATATTGGTAAATTTTTGTTCGACGAGGGTCTAATAATACAAATTAAGTATCAGTGCTTGTACATCTTTTAAGTGATATGCATTATAGCATTAACCATCAATTATTTTTAGAGGAACGATTTGTAACAGGTATTTTTTTGTAATTATTGCTAATTATTTTATATTAATTGTAATATAATTAAAATCATGTTTCACAGAAAGAACTCATGTTACCGAATCGGTCGGATAGCATTCGTTTTCCCAGACAAATAAAATACTACGTCAATACTTTCATCATTGACAAACCATATTCGTAGATGGGCACTTCAAGCCGAACCGCGGCTAATGATAAACAAATACCGATATACAACGGCCGGGATTTTAATTAATTCCCGCGTAAAAATGTACGATACGCAATCGAGTCGCTAATGGATTAAAAGTTCTCGCCGCCGCGATATAATTGTTTCAATTTTCGAGTCAAATTGCAGCGCGTAAATGACCGCGATGACGCGAGCCGCGAAAATGGGAGCTGACGGTGGTAAGGGAGAGAAAATTATTTGTCGAAGCGCAAAATAAAAGCATCACGAAAAGTATCGTAGAAACTGTACGACAATGTGGACACATGCGATAGTCTCACGACAAACAGTGTGTATGTGAAAGAGAAAGAGAGGAAAGGGGGGGGAGCGAGAGACACAAAGAGAGAGAGAGAGAGAAAGTGAGAGCAAAAATGAGATAAAAAAAAGAGGAGAGAGAGCGACGGAAGAGGGACGGCGAAAACACTGTAAAACAAAATGTTTCGTTGGGCGCAATTTCCAGCCGCGGTACCGAGTTGCGAAATGCAATAAAAATCGCTTCGTTTCACCCGCGTACTCGCCGCCGCTATCCGAGAGAATTTGAAAACGAGCGAGACTGCACGTCGTTCGACTAAATATACGCGCGCACGCGCCGCCGCGGGATAATGCACATCAGATGAAATTAATTATGATTTGACGAGAGAATAGCACCGCCACTCGGACTCGTATCAACGGGATTTTTATTAAGCTATCACATTGCGCTATTTGCGCGGTTTAGTACTTCTTCATACCGTTGATTTCGGAGGATTTAATAATTATTCCCACCCAATATTAAAACACGTCACGTTCTCTTTTATGACATAATATGGGATTGTTATATAATTTTAGAGACCATTTACGACCGTTTATCATTCGTTTCGTAGTATTCTATAAATACATTAAGATGTGTACATTATAAATGTGATATAAAAATAACTGTAATATAAAAATTTCACTTTAGACTATACAGATAATAGTAATTGAAAAAGAAATATTTTAGACGTATGCTTTGATCATGTAATAACTATCTTTTGTTATAATTTTTCATTATAAAAAGAATAAATAAAAGTGATAATAAGCGTAAAAATCAAAATCTTATTTGATTCTTATGTTTTTTTTCGCAATATCATATTATCCGTTTTTTAAATTGATTTAAACTTGTCACATATATGTATATATTGCTAATTGTTGATAAAAATCTGTGATTTACGTTTTATAAAACATTTGCGATGTAATTTTAAAGGTTCCGTTGTAGCAAATAATAATTTCAAAAAAGAATAAAAAAGAAAAAAGAGGAGACACATGTAATATGTTCCATGTCTCAATCATTTAATCATATCAAAATCAATCACGTTACAAAAGATATTGCCTTTATGACCTGTATTTTAACAAATCCGTGATTAGTTTTTCGTAGCTATATCGCAATTACGAGGCATTTTGTACAAAAACTTTACCGTCTGCATTTGAAAAGATCACTTCATCTCACTATGAGATTTCAAACTCATTGACATAAGCGATAATCTGAAAGTTCATCTTTTTTTCTCTTTCCTATTGAATCTGCATGCCTCTATGTGGGACATAGTACTCCGCTTTAAATCAGAGATTTGCAGTGAAGTCTCTAAATGCGTGAAGTGAAAAATCACCAAAGTGCGGTTGCCGGATACGCCCTGACGGATATGATACGGGAAACGCAATTTAAAATGATCTAAAGAACGGCCGTTGCAAGTGAGACTACGAAAAGAAAAGAAAGAGAGAAAGATATATTTTATTTAAGAAAAAAAATCAAGTTTTTTCATTGTTAAAAAGAATTCAAATTATTAGAAAAACCCCCAACTATAATCTTTTACACTTTAAATAAAACAATGATTAAATTATCCTACCAATAAGAAATTTTTAGTTAAATTAAAGTTTCAAAATTTTATTGCGTGAAAGTTACTTTCACTTAAAAATTAAAGATTTCATGCAGTAGAAGATTAAAAGATAAAAATTTTTATGAAAAAGTTTAACAAATACCTTTGTCTCACATATAATCCTTTCAAAGCTGAAATAATTTTTATAGCTCATCTAACTGATGTAAAAATAAGAGGAAAGTCAACAAAGGATCAAAAAAGCCTAATGCTGTCATAAATTTCCGATTTCGTTTTTTATGAGATACGACAGAGGTGATTTGAGAAAGGGAAAAGAAATGGACAATAACTGACGTTGGGCTCGTATGCAGAGAGGAAACTGTTTCTCAGCCGACGACGGTATTACGGAGAAGTGAAGATGTGCGCGTCGCACAGATTGCAAAAGAACGACGAAGAAGGTCGACAGGAAGGAAAGAGAAAGAGGAGGAAAAGGGGTGCCGTGCCCGGCATGGGAAAAGCTCTCGTAGCTTCTCTCATCGTGTGTCTCGGTCGCCATCCCCCGCCTTTCTCGCCCGTATCTACCACCCTCTTTTACATTCATTCGCACGCGCGTGCACACAACCGCGCGCGAGATCTCTCTGTCTCTCTTCCTCCCCCGTTACCTCTCGCTTTCTCTCACTCTTTCTTTTTCGCTCGCTAACTCCCTCGCCGCGGGGTGAAGGACGACGAAACGCGCATCAAAGAATCCATCAAATTAAAAACGCAATTATAAAAAAACGTCGTCGCCTCTTTGTCGAAAAGCAAGCCCACCCTAGGCATCCCGAAACCCCATGCCGTCCCTACCCCATCTGCGTATACACCCTCCTCGCACGTCGTTGCCGCTATGCTAGTCGTACCGCGCGTTGATGTGTCGCACGAGCAGTGAACCCTTCGCCCCCTCGTCACCCGCAAAAAATAGCCCCTGCCTTGAACACGTACGTGGTGTCTGGGTTCCTACCCCGAAAAAAAATGTTATCGATCCTTCGCTCCCGCTGCCTCCACGCGCGGTCTCAATTATGAAACGCTCCGAAATATCCCCCCGCCTCTCTCTCTCTCTTCTTCGTTGACGCGGATCCCATCGTGAAGACGACAGGGTGGCGGACCGATGAAAAGCCTCGCTCTTACCCTCCACCCCGAACCCGGCGCGCCGTTGCACCAGCCCTCGATGCATTCGCACCGTTGCATCTCGCTCCGTTTGCTTCCCGGCGCAGTGCACTCTCTACGGGGACTTCGTCCCCGCTTTGGCACCACCGTGCTACAACCCGTAGCGTTTTTGGCAAATGAAAATGCGCATTTCCATGCTGACGAACTAGCGAATGTTCTCGACAAATCAGAGGCCCGTGCGTCTTCTTTGTACGCCCGGATTTTACGTCGTCGCGATACCGTAAGATATTGCAAAGAAACTATTTGTCGCGGTAAATATGAGACACGTTCGGCGTAGTCGAAAACCTGGTGTATTTTCAGGGTTGATAAAAAGACTAATGTTTTTTTTTTAAGAATAAAACATAATGTGTTTCTTCTTAAATATGTTTTTAATGCCTCAAATATGCTTTAAACAGTACTATAAAAAACGTATTTATAAAACATATTAAAAACATCAACTAAGCATGTTTTAAACTGTTTAAAACACGTTTAAAACATGTTTTTTACCAACCCTGTGTATTTCTAAAGCTATCTCGCGATAGCTCGGCCATGTCTGAGACTTTCTCCCGACAATAGGGAGTTTTTGCAATAACGTGAATCCAGATACGCTAAACGCTAAAGTCACGCTATCCTTTTCTTAATTAGTTGTTAAGAAGAAGATAACTTGACCTTAATCACTGGATAAACGCTATTGCACAAACTCCCTAATGTTACCATCTTCTCCAGTCTATATATCTTTATTTTAAAACATTTATATTTTGTAAGCATACATAAAAAAACGCAATGACTGCAATCATCAATTTATCCAAATCTTGTAAATGAACAATGTAATTATATTATCATTATATGTACACCATTTAACAATCAAAAGTTAAATACACTAACTATGCTTAATGAAAACTCTTCTCCTTTTGAAGTTGAGAGAAGTCTCGAGAAGAAATAATGTTGATGGAAACTATTTAACGCAGAGCACGACTATTGATTTCTAGCAAGGAAACAATAATTCTATAAAAACAGCGTATCACTAAACTCTACTCTAAATTATGCAAAAGTAAAAAGCATATATTCGCGGAAACGGTCCGCGGGTTCAGTTACGGGTATATACACTGGATTTTCCAGCCTGTAACATCTACTGATGTCCCACGAAAAGCTAGCCAGCGAGCCAGTCAGTCCGCAATACTTTTTAGACCCGGCGCATTTTGATTATAGCTGCGAATTGATCGACCGACCGCGCGGTGGAATTATTGTCGTCGTGAATGCCACAGAGGATCGAATAGCTAGAGCTCGGAAGTGTGACAGGTGGTTACTTCGATATTCGCGCGCCCGACGTTCCCGAGGCACACGGAACTTGGCATTCTTATGAATAATATTCGCCAGCGAATAGGAAATTTTGTTCGGAATGGGAATGGGGGAAGGAATGACGCGGTAGCGAAACGTGCAGGCGCATTAACCGCGCGATCGGATTCGCAAGTCTTGCGAAACACTCGTCCTCGCGCGATACATTCTCTCTCTGAAGCGCATATACCCCGAACTTACTAAAAGACTCGCCTTCCCTCATGAATAATGCTCTCGCGTGCAAACCCTCCGAAGAAGTCGCACGATACAAAGTACCGAACGGGTAAGTGTGCGCCTGTGATGGCTGATTGTGCGGATCGATACTCGAAGTTCCACAGGTGTCGCGAAAATAAACATAAACGAAATTTGTATCATTTAATGCGTGAATCGAAATGTAATTTTAGCTCTTGTTTTCGGCAGCGATAAAAAGAGCTTTAATGACAAAAAGTTGATACCTTTTAATAACATTATCGAATAAAACTCTGTTTTTCTCCCATTTGATAATTTGATTACTCCATATAATCTTCATATTAAAAAAAAAAAGATAAATATTCTTGTACTCATATATCTCTCGTATTTTCTGCAGCTAACAAAATGAAATCGCGCGTGTCCCTGTGCGAGTTAGTAACGAGTAATTACGTAATGGCCATTACAGAGCGAAGTTATTCTCGTGATCGCATTCGAGCATGCAAAAACGGAGCGCAGAACGACGAACGGAAATCGAATAATTAATTCGAAGACGCGTAGGGGCATCAGTCGCCGCGTTTGCGATGAAATACGGATAAATCTTGTCTGAAACAACGCCGATGAGTCTTGCGGACGGAAAGAGAAGCGAGGGAGGCGGAGGCCGGGGGAGGGAGAGACGGCGGTTCCGACGGCACTCATCTCATGCCTCCCCACCCAGTTTTTTCCCAGCGAGCGGCTACCTATTGATCGGATATTCAAAAATTTCAGAAACGAGGAGATATAGACGGAGGAAGAGGGGAGACGCCAGAGAAGACGAGAACCGGAGGAAAAAAGGGTTGTCGCGGACCGTACGCGAGGGTGGGGGTTAACTACCACTACCCCCTAAAGACGCGGCTTTCTTTTTGTTCCCGCGAGTTCCTTTTTGTTTCTTTCCCCGTTGCGCCCGACCCCACCCACCCTCCATCAGAGAGCTTCGATTCCTCCGCTCGCCTTTGCCACCCGCTCACCCTCTCATCCACCTCCTCTTCCTTCTCCTCCTCTTCCTCTTCGTACCACCGTCCACCTAAAATACGAGTTCGATATTACCTTTCACCCGACCGCTCTCGCTCGACCACCCCCGCGAACGTCCTCTTTCGTTTCCTCGCTTCCCGCTCTTACCCCTCCGCCCGTCATGGCCGTCCAACCATTACCGGTCCCCGCACAATTTAATTGCTGGCATTTTATTAAAAGTATCGACAGCGCGCCGTCTTGTTTACGACTTTGCAAATTAATGCCCCGGCCGACCAGCCGCGAGCTCTTCCTCGCTTCTGCTTTTGTCGGTATTGGGATGTGGAGAAGGGGCCGGCGGGAAGGAGGAAGAAGGGAGCCAGGGTGGAGCGAGGAAAAGCTCGACAAAAAATCTTGAAATTAATATTTCCTCCGCCGCCTCGTCGGGAGGTGAAAGGGCGTTGACCTGGCCGCGCATATAGGTGTATAAAGAAACGTATCGACGGTACGTTCTGCTCTCTGCGATTTCTTACACACGTTCGAAAAACGTGCTATCATAATAACCGAGCTACAAATCCTTTAGTAGCTTCCAGCGAAACTACAATAGAAATTGTTCGTCTATATATGTATAATTAAAAATTAATCCTTATATAGTTAATTTAATCGAATTTTATTAAATTAACTGTACAGCTTAAGAATTTTATCTTCATAAAACGTACACTTGTAATTCAAGATGATAATTTACAATCACAAAAAAAGTGCTGAAAAATTCTTTCAAAAAATTCAGTCAAACGTCAATGGTTTGTTTTCCTCTCCAGTATAGATTTTTGTTTTCGATGGTAATAATGAAATACGCTAAAAAACAGGATTTTATCGATAGTTAAGATATCAATCGCTCATTCTTCAATCGTCATAAAAAAAAGGAATTGTCAAACATTGGCGAGATTCACATTGGCCACGTAAATTACGGAGAAGAGAAACTTCGAGCGCGAAGCTCGTAACGAGCGCAGCCCGTAATACACTACGTGTACGAAAATTCGAGTATGAAACAATAGAAGCGCGCGGCGTGCTAGGCGAACGAATAGTATACGCGATCCACCGGATAGGCGGAATCATGTGGAAGGCAGGAGTGCAAAATTGAAACGCATCACGAAAATCAACACTCCGGCCGGCGAGAGGTTCCGATGCATCGCGTCAGCTCCGCTATAAATTGGTCGGCAGCGGCGCGATACATGACGTCTAATAATTATAGGAAGTGGAATTTAGTTGGGGGAAGGGGTGGTCCGCCTGAACAACTTGTTGACTCCGACTCGTAGCCACGGTATATATGCACATCGACGACGAGGACGGAGGAAGAAGGGAGGCAGCGTTTCATCGATGAAACACCAAATTTGCAAAGTGGCCCGGGAGCAATACGAAAATTCGTGTGGCTGGCAGTAAAAAAACAACGGATCGTACGAATAAAGCGCAGTCAAATCCTTTCGTTTTTATTTGATAGAAAATAACGCTTTAAATAATGTGAATGAGTTACAGTATTAGTTATTGATAAAGTGAAGCATTTTAAGTGAGTGGAAAGCTTGCTTTTATTATTGCAAAAATTGTCCTCTGAAAAATTTTAATAAAAATATCCTACATGTTTACACTTATTTACACGTTTTCGAAACTTTCTCTTTGCGACACTGAGAGGAACAAGGCCCTACGTACAATGAAAAGAAAATGTTGAAAGCAGGGATAAATATTAAATATTAGAGACATAAAAAAATTAAGAATAGAGATTAAACGTAACGCATACAAATAAGGTATAAGATATTATATGCCATACCTTATTTGTATTTATTGCGTTACGTTTAATTTTTATTCGTAATTTTTCTGTTTCTCTAATATTTAATATTTATTTCTATTCCTAATATTTCTTCCAGTAATACAGAGTCTAAGTTTCTAAAAATAAAAGTCACGATCTACTCGCGCATTTTCGCCGAGTAACTCGACGATGAAACGCTTATCATTGAATTTCGCAGTTTCGCGAGCTATGTGTTGAGAGACTAATATTCTCGATGAAATATAATAACTCCATAAAATCTGGTTTCCATAAACATTGCATCTGAGGAAATCGGCCCACAAGATTATGTTTAGCACCCATTTATCATCTTTCTTTACAATTGATTTAAATCTTTAATCTTTAACGATCCAAACTAATTAATATAATATTGTTTCACTTATAATATAATATTGTTATAGTATTACCGAGTTCATTTCGTTTTGTCGCGTCAGGTTGCAAACTATAGAAATTACGTATACTGACATAAAAGTATCCAGCATATAAAAATAAGTAAAAATGTCTGCAAGATGAGAAAAAATGTCGAAAGAGAACAAGAGCTAAAGGACAGATAAGAAGAAAAGTCAGTGCGAGGAGAAATCCATGGAGAATACGCGAAGAAGACTACTTTTACAGAGAAATGCTTTTGACATGCGCTCCCAAAAGCTCATATGCAATTTGGACAAACATATTATAAACTCCGTTTATCTCATTTCAACGTGATCTCGAGAATTTAAAGTTTTTCTTTGGATATCTTGATTTGGATCTCAATTTACACGTGGAAAAATAAATAAAAGCAATATTGGTGTAAATTACTTTTTTAGCCTCACTTATCGACTTGAGACCATTAGTGTAATCTACTGAAACAAATACGTCGAAAAAAAACTTTTTTTTTTCTCGAAATCATATTTAAGTGACATAAGTATCATTATCAATCGTCGACTCATTAATGATTCCTCGAGTGATTCCTTGTTCACAAAGATTCGTGTCACTGCGTAAACAAGGCTAATTTTAATTATAGCATTTTTGCTCTTGCCAATTATTATAGAATGTTAATATCTAAATTAGAAAAAGATAGAGAAATGCCAAAGCCAGAATTAATTAGATCACAGCTGGTGCAAAGGTTTTTGGTTGCATAAGCCGCATGAATCAAATTCATACTGTGCAACTGCAGAATTCGATCATTAAATTCCGTTGGTGCTTCTGCCTGGTATATTCTGCTGCACATTGAAGACCGCATATACATAAGATAATCAGTAGTTTGATATAAAGTATAAAGAGGACATATGCGTGTGTGCTTTCACAGTAAAAAAAAAGTAAGCAAGTTTTATTATATTTCTGACGTGCAGCAGCCTAGTATGTTGAAAATTATGTGTAACTCTAAGAAGTTCCTCTAAAGTATATAATTTCCATTTAATATGTTTCAACTGGAACTTTCTTCAAAAATTGATGAGATCGTTTAATACTGAAAATGGATCTAACATCATCCTACATGAAAGAAATTTAATATCTCAAATGCGTTTCGGGACAGAGTGGCTATAGTACGAAAAATAATGAAAAACGTTGGACGTCTTCAGATATCATTAGTTTTGCGTAAAAATAGCGCGATCTATTGAGGCGAATGCATCGTTGACGTTTTGCGCATATAATTCCCCGAATCGTGATCGATCACGCTCGCATCTGGTTCAGTGGCGCGTCAGCGACGATCGATTGCGAGGAACGTCGATTTTCACGAGGCTGCTCGAGGAGAGGCAACAGTCTGCCCTGTGGCTTCTGGTCGCGTTTACCTAATCTGACGCGGAGGGAAAGACCGGCGTGATAAAGCCGCCGTCGAGGGACAGAGAAAGAGAAGAGAACCGTCGCGCCGGTTCGCCATTGGTTAGCACCGAAATGTCGGCTGACAGGTTTCGTGCGGTTACGTAAACTTAGCGATGTAGATAGCCGAACTAGAATGGGGACGCTCCTGTCGGCGGCGACTCGTCCGTCCGTCCGTCGAAATGCACTTGCGTGCAAATACTGCCCGACGCAAAAACATGCGGTCCTCTTCTCCTTTCCCGTTCCTCTCTTTCTCGCCGACCGTTTTCCTTCGCGTACGCACGGTCACGCGCGCGCACGCACACACGCGTGAGCGCGCACACGAGGAGCGGTGCACACTGCACAGTTGCACACGCGGCGCGGTGTGACGCGGTGTCGCGCGGTGTCGCATGGACTGGCATAGACGCATACACGCCGGCTCCTCGCGTTGCATCGTCAAGCCGTGTGTCACACGCACACACGCACGCGGGTACGGCTACTCGTGTCACAATGACGGCGACACGACACGCCGCGGTAGCAACGAGGAGTGCGTGTCTCGGTGTGCGTAACGTCTCGAGAATCGCGAAATGGAAAATACAAGAGCGATGCGGTTTCGTGTCGCTGAGCGAGATTGGATATGCGGCGGCTGCATTTGGAATTAGTCACGACGAAGTTCGTCAAGTCGCTCATGGTCGACTTGGCGGTCGATAGACAATGCCTTTACTCAGCCAAGAAATCACTCACCGGCTGCTCGCGTTTCCAAATGTTACTCGTTTCCGCGATCTTCAAACTTAGCCATCTTACAAAGACCGATGAAAAAAGTTCTAAATCTTTCATTTTATATATTTATCTTTTCGTTCAATTAACTTTATTCTATTACGCTACGTTTCTCTTAATGGATAAACGTATCTCAAGATCTTATCAATGTTCTAATTATCATTTTTGTGTATAAACTAGATCTTTATTATGTCCTTGTACTATGATATATCGAGATCATATTCAGATAAAAATACTGGAAATGTTTTTATTTAAACATTTGCGGAAAAAAAACGGAGGAAACATATCGGCATTTTTTATTGGTTTCTGAAGAATAGTTTATCATGATCTCAGTAAGGATGATTGAACGATCATGATCGTTATATGTATAAAGAGTAAAACACTGCGTTGGAATAATGATACGGATATATTTCAGAATTACGGAATCAGGATATGTAAAATAAATCTGGCTTTAATGAAATGCTTTTCGAATCGTTATTTCCCGATATTTTCATAACGCATTATGTAGGTGCACGGAATACTTATGAAAAAGAGGACGATTTGCGAAAATAATAGCGCAAGCTCAAATGAATCGTATCGGTGAAGCACTGTTTGATTTAAGATCAACAATTATACCAATTATATATTTGTTACGGATCTTGTTGAAAAGCGCAACAAAATAATTCTTTTCGTATCGAAATTGCTTTGTACAATTTTCTCTTTTATAAACCACTAATAGTATCGTGAATTTTTAAATTTATGTTAAACGTAACGCTTTGTTTTTAGGATTTTTTTATTATATTTAATTTTATTTATTTGCTACTAATACTTCGTACTTTTTATAAGTTTTTACCGTTCAATATATCATTATATACTGATGAGTATAATTTAATTCTAAGAGTTCGACGTACCGACAGTAATTAAAGCATTTACGATATATTCGCAATACTCCAGTTTACACAATAGTCAAATTTGCGTTGTGGCTACTGTACCCACAATGGTTAGCCGCTGTTAAATAACATCTATATCGCACCAACAACAAATTCTCTATATTTAGAAACTATTTAGAAATCTCTTTAATTACACTCTTATAACATTTTTCTACTTACAAGAAAAGTAAGTCTCGCGAAGTGTCAAATTCTGATTTTAACGAAACTTTGTGTATATATATATATATAAAAGTTGTAAATAATGAATTTAGAAAATGTCAATTGCGGTTTTAAAAGGTGAAACCATCCCTCATATGTAAAGTTTAAAATTTTTTCATTATATCTCAAAAATTATTCAAGATATCAAAAAATGTTTTCTACAAAGGTTTTACAGTAAAATTACTTCTATTCATCCACACCAATAAAATAATTAATTAAAAAAAATTTTTGAAAATTTTTAAAAACAATTTTTTTTTAAATATTATTGAGGTGAATGAATAGAAGTAATTTTATTGTAAAACTTTTGTACAAAATATTTTTTAATATCTTGAATAGTTTTTGACATATAACGAAAAAAGCTGAAAACCACTTTATGAATGATTTCACTCTTAACATCACGTCGATTTTGGACTAACATTTTTTAAAATTCATCTATTTACGTAATTTATATGTATATAAAGTTTCATCAAACTCAGAATTTGATACTTTGCGAAGTTCCCTTGTTAGTATCATATATCTAATTCGGGAGCATCAACAGTAATTTTACTACTTCAGTGAGTGCAGCAATTGATAAATACAAATTGCTTGGACTCTTTTTTTGTGTTATTGTATTTTTTATTCAGTGAATTTTTTGTTTTGTAGTATCTATCATGACAATTGTTTAATTGTCCACCGTTGATTTTTAACATGTCCAGTAATCTGCAGTGCGATGCATGTAGCCTGTACGCGCGTATGAAACACTATTGAGTAAATTACCATAGTTTCCGTCAGCACCAATTTAGAGACCGCTTTAGCCTTTTCTTCGTTTCCATCTCGGTGACGACCGCGAAATACGGCCTGCTTTACATAAACGCTTATTGTCGATTTAGACCGTTCACAAGAACATGTTCGAAGTTTAGAGCGACGAGCTTGCGATACGCAGTAAAAGTAACATATGTCGTGACAACGCAAAGGTTTTGTAGGAATCTCAAGGGAACGTCGAGCATTCGAGAGCAAAGCTTCACGTGAAGAGATTAATTTTGAAAATACGTCGTCTCTGTCCACGTTGTTGGAAAGAATCAGGCAAAATAAAAACTTCTTTCAACGACAACTTCGAATAGCTTTACGTATCTCGGATTTTTAAGCGAAAATACATATATCCTTTGCCAAAAAATCAGATAAAAGAAACAGTGAAATAATAATAAATAAAATAAAAATGATAGAAAGCATTTTATTACAAAACGAATTTTTATATCTAAGAAAACTTGAAGAAAAGAAAATTTAGAAATGGATAAAATCATTAATTTTTTTCGCATATGAAATAGAGAAGTCAATTGCCGTACAACAGCAGAGATAAGCAAGTCAAATTTTCAGAAGCAATTTGGCGCTATCCGTTAGTCGTGTATAACCGACGAATTACGAAGGCATTACAAGCAGTTGCGAAACTAATTCTACGCAAAACGTGCCAGCGACGGAGGTCGCGCGTGGATACGCGTGTCGCAACAATGATGTCGGATTCCCGCGCGACTCGCCCGTACGATCGCGCGGCAATGAAAGCGAATCAAATGGGCAAGAAGTAGCGAAATTGGTGGAGCACCGAGTCCCACAGTGCTGCTTTTCTGACGCTTACGTCACCGATGTGATAAGATCTTAATAACAAGCACCAGCAAATAGTGTGTAGCAAGAAACACAGCGGTCACGGGGAGAGAAATATGCAAGAAAATTGTCGGCATGCGCGAAAAGCATACGTTGAAATTCGCAATGCGTATTTTTTATCAGCGTCCTCAATCATTCTGTTGCTAATTTCTTTTAATTTTACGGCTGATTCATACCGACACTAATTTCCGACCTAAGTATACATTTTTTTGTAAAACATGTCGTAGACATATTGACATAGTCGTAAAATTTTAATTGACCAATTATTGTGACAAAACTTTTCCTATTTTACATACGTGTTAAACGCAAATGGATGTCGGAAATGTTTAATATTTTTATAAGATTTCTTTTTTCTTTTCCCTCTTTTTTTTTTAATAAAGAAACACATAATAAAAGTTTTATCTTTTAGAAAGTGATTTATAAATATCATAAGCATATTTAAAACTATTTTTTTTCCCGTAATAGCATTTTTTAAAATGCAGTTTGTTTTAATACATAAGATCAACATAAATATTTATTTTGACAACAAATATTTTAAATAATACGCAAACTAGCTGCTTCGACAATTTCGTGGTAGCTCTATATCTAATCTGGTTACGCAAATTCCAAGTGAAATATGTGTAGATATGTAGGTATATAAAATGTATTTATGCACAGACAGCGATGTGCAGAAAAAATCCAAAACGTAGTTATATACATAAAAAAATCACATTTCTTAAAAAAATTGATTATATTTTCCATGTTATAGTTACTGCTTCACGAAAATATTTCAGAATATATTAATTGACACAAACAATGACGTAATAATTATTTAAATAATTTGACCTACGTTTACTTCAGAAACTGCTTGTCTAAGCTAATTTAATGTATTTATTATGTATCAAAAGTCATAAAAACACGAGATTTTGCAGAGTATTAAATTTTTGCCGATGCGATATAAGATCGAAGTGTTACAAAAAGAAGTCCGAGAAGTCGTAGGTCAATCGCGCGAACTACTAAATCTACATCGTAATGTCAGGCAAACGCGGATGCTATAACCTCGAGCACGAATACCACGAGCGCTTATTGGCCTGATTTTCGCCATTATCAATATTAATAGAGTCTTGGTCCATTAGCTGTTCTAGAGAGCGGCACCGAGAATGATCTACGATGTCACCGCAGATCGATTCCGCTTCGACCTTTTTTCCTCACGGTCGTTTGCGGGGAAATTTCTCCTATATTTGTGAATGGGTTTCATTTAAACCAGAACCTAAAAGTGCGTTTGATAAGTCTACAATTCGTCCTATAATGGACAAGCAAATTTCAAAAAGTTTCTGGAAAGCGTTTAATTATGGCAATTCGTGAAAATATTTCAGTAAAAATTCATTGTAATTAACATATTATCAATTCTGTATATATTCACCATAAAATTTATGATTTATAAATATAAATTTGATTTAGATATCAAAAGAACAACGATAATTCAATCCTTAAATATTAAAAATAACATTTTGTAATTTTTAATTTTCATGTGTGTCAAAATGTAACTCAATCAATCTCTGTAATTAGTTTTAAAGTAAATAACGTCCATATTAACGTATGCGTTTAATAAACTAAATTTGATTCTTTAATACATTTTCTTGAATTAAATTGTTTAACTCCATTGTGCAGTTAAATTAACAATATATTGACTAAAAGCAGTGGCGACCTACAGAAATGATTAAAAATAACTCAAATTGAATTATATAATTCAATAATTCGAAAGCATGAATTTAACAATGTATACGTCTACCGATATATGATATAAATGTTCTATTATATAACTAAAGAGATAAAACTAAATAAAAAATATGTATATGCGTATTAAGAAATATACTCCTTCTAAGAGAAAATACTTAGGAATTGATTTCTCAAAAACGTCACGTTTAATCGTTTGCATGCGCAGAAATAGCGATTGGCACTAACGCGAATTTAATGTCAATATCGTGCAATAATCGTAATGCAATTGTGTCGTTACGCTCGCTTCGTAATTCACTCGATAGGCCGAATGTAAATTCCATCGATGGTTTGGATTACCGCGTGGATACATCGGACTTGGTCAACCCGGTAGGTGAAAGGGCGACGTATGTACGTGTACACGCGGGAGTAACGAGTCATTCGCGACACAGAGATGCATTGAATTCTGTCATGTAAACCGGCCAGGCGCGCTTTTTATCGGTGGTCCATTTCTCGTGAAGCGCCACTGCTGCGCCGCGTCGCTAATCCGATCAAGCCGCTACTCGCGGAATGCGTGCAAGGTGCACGAATCGCGATTTTTGCACCTCCTTCCTTTTCCGGCCGCGTTCGTCGACCACGCGAATGAAACCAGCTAGAAAACGAAAACGAGATAAACAGAGAAAGAGAGGGGAGGGGGGAAGAGGGATAGAAATGCAATCTGAAGATGCGTGTCTTGCCGCATCTAATGGTGCGCCTATCTTCTATTCCTACCGGTCGCATCGTCCTTTTTTTCCCGTCATTAGACATAATATCCTTCCTTGAAAATGCTGCTTTTTGCAGCGTGCGATTATTACACGGTTTTCTTTGGGTCTCTGTCGACCTCGACCGCGGTTCGAGTAACGTATCTGATACTAGGCATGGCGAATCTTTATTCAGTCCAATATAATGACCACGCTTCTATCCCTCTTCATGCTTGCGCCTGGATCAAGATCAACATCCGTTCGATAGCGGTTCTTATGTACTCTGCGAGTTTGTTACAATATTCCGTCCCTTTCTGCGACCGATTATTGTACCTCACAATTACGCCGTTGAGCATTGTGTGCGCAGCCAGGTACATTAAAAGGAATATTTGATTAATTTGTTAATCTCGCGTTTGCATTGTACTGTTATTTTAATTGTTTTTGCCACAAGACTGTATCGAATAAAAATATTTATTATTAATCGTACTAGATGTTTAAAAATGTTTTGTGATTCACAAGTCTAAAAAGATAACCATTAATTAGGTAAATGAGAGTGCGATGAGATACTTGGTGCGCATAAAATTCGCAAATGTAACGTATGCTAATTAAGCATTACGAATTTCAAACGTTTCGATTGTGTTTGAAGCTAAAAATTTATTTTATCTTTGACACTCGTTTGACTCATGATTATAATAACTTCAAACGTTTCGGCTTGTATTTGGTGCCAAAGTTTATTATTTTATTTTTAACACTCGTTTGACTTGGTTATAATTATTATGATTGCAAACGTTTCAGCTGTATATTTGAAGGGGTGCCGAAAATTTATTATTTTATTTCTGATACTCATTTGACTCAATTATTATTATTAGAACCAAGTCAAACAAGTATAAAATAATATAGGAAATAATATAGGAAATAAAATAAAATAGGAAGAATGATTTTGCTGAAAGATCTATCTAAAATTTTACTGAAATACAGATCTCTCTCTCTCTCTCTCTCTCTCTCTCTCTCTCTCTCTCTCTCTGAAAATAATTTTGTTAGATCAATTTTTATTGCTAAAAAACGATGAGCTGCAAACGAATATTGCAAAAAATTTTGATATTTTAACAGCCAGTTTGAGTTTCCAACAAAAGTACTTTGATAACCAACTAACTTATTTTTAGATCCAGCAAAATTTTAGATCTTTCACAAAATTGTTTTTTCGTGTAAATCAAATAATATTATAGAAAAATCCTATTTTCAGTCAAAACGGATCTTGATGCTTAATATTCATATTTGCAAATTTGCAAATACATTTTTTCAGTTTTATAAACTGTGCATTTTGTAAATACCTCGGTAAATACTATTTCCGACAAATCAAGTTGGTGCACAATTTATAGAACTGAAAAAAAAATGTTTGCAAATTTGCATTAAACATTAGTAAGCAAGATCTGCTTTCGAAAATAGGATTTTTTCCATTTTTTGTATTATTTTCATCGATCTAATTTTCACTTATAATTGTAAAATATAATAAATTTTCAGCTTCCCAAATACAGCCGAAATGTTCGAAGTTAGTAACGCTTAATTGCATGTATTATATTTATAAACTTAACCAAGTACAGCGCCACACTCTTATTTGCTTAATTTATTTGTAAATATTATTTCAATATCGGGAGTTATTTATTACTTTTTTCACCTGAAAAGATAAAATTGTCAAAACAATTTATAATTATAATTTACATCTTCTCGAGAATTTAATAGAAGTGTATATCTTTAATTTCTTTCTTTCTTTCTTATTCACTAACTGAGGTATAACCGTCGTTATAACAGATAGAAGCGGTCGAAAATATTCCCAAGAAGACTTGCTAGTCGAGGACACGGCGTATATAGGCATGTTTAGTTACGTAAGTCTAAATCTATCGGTCAATTTGCTAATATCGACTTGACCGCTATTCCGTATCACCTAATTGTACGATGTATCAGTCATGCACAATAAGCGACTTCACGACAGCTTGCCTTCGTATTTCGCGAATAAAATTACGCGCGATGATTCGTAACAGAAGATGTCAAATAACTGTCGGACTTATCGCGCGTTACCGTAGACGTATGATATTTCACCAGTCAGGTATTTAATCGATCGCCTCTTGACGCAAGCGATGGATCGATATCATGGTGCAATAATAACACACACGAAATAACTTAACACTAAACAAACTTGTGAAAATAAGGAAGAGTAAAAAGATCAATATAAGGACAAGAAAATGGAATACCGCTATTCTTCAATATCGATTGAAAGATTTTGATTGAAAATTCTTAAGTCACTCAGGTATAAGTCATTAATATTTCATCGTAATTAATTAAGATAGAAACCTGGCTTGGCTGAGCAATAATGGCCGAGATTGGATCTCTTTAGATCTTTTTAGAAGCACCGATATCATGCCACGATTGACTTAGATGGCTTAAGGTTTCCTACAAGTCATTTAAACAATCGTTATACTTTGCGAACCACCAGCTTTCACGACAGGAAACTGTCAATGTAAAGTAACGTCCGTCGTGCAACTTATACAGGAGACGCTTATTTTAAGTGCGACACAAATCAGTTTTTCAAACATAGCAAATTCAAGTGAAAGGTAAAGTGCCGTCTCTTTTGAAAATGCGAAATGACATCCATTACATGCAACTTACATGAGCTCCTTGTTTCGAAAGCAATACACACTAGATTTTTAAACAAGGTGAATATAAGCGCAGTACAAAGTATTACATCGCATCCTTTTTAATAAATTTTAAAATTCTATTCATGTGCATTAATTTCTCAAAATAAGAGATTCATAAAAAGTGCGGAATTACATTAAATTAAAACTCTAAGAAATATATAAAAATAAATATTAAACAATATTGCTAATGTAATTTGCGAAGCACAAAACCTATTATTTTTCCAATAGGCAACAGCCTATTGAAACATTGGGTTTTTTCTTGATGCTGATGGTTTGATTAAAAACATTTCAGGACCAATAATTATTATATCAGCAAAATGAAAATATACTCTGTGAGAATAATAATTAACACGATAACACAGTATCGCTTCACGTTTGACGGTGCGATTGCATTAACAATGAAAATGATTGCTTTATCAGTGAGCCATTACAAAACGAAATTTGAACGTGACCAGCGCAAAATTAGCAATAATCTTTTTTTAATGACAATATGCATGATGTAATATTTGTGAGAGACAGTTGTAAGCTTTTATCTTTCAAGTATTTTTAGCCTTGCCAATTACGTATATTTTATGCATGTTATATAAATATCATTGAATCATTTTTATGCAAACACCATATGCACGATAAACGAAAATCGTTTTAAATAAACAATAAAAAGCTATAAAATACAAATATTTAAAATAAATTTAAAAAAATAAATTATCAAACGACAATTTGTATCCATCTATTTACTCATTTAATGTATTATGTATAACAATATTATGCGTATACAAAACGTATGTTTTAATCATCATATAGACAATCTGATTGCTGTGATTCTCTTTCAATTTCATCCGTTTACGAAAAATTAACGAAAGAAGTCAAATTGTGCGTTATAGCGAAAACGTATTATTTAGTCTAAAATCAGTGAAAGAGTTTCGTTCTCAAAAGTTCTAATAAAACTTTTGAATATTTACGGCGTCTATATTGACAATTAGCGAGAGTCTCTAGAAGCGTCTCTTCGTTACACGTCTCTCTATACGTCTCGTGCGGAAGCCCCTCCACGGTATTCGACAGCTGGATGAAGAAAAGAAAGAAACCGGCTCGCGTTCGGGACGCGGAACGCACGCGAGGAATTGTTACGTAAGTCTAAATTCGACGGCCATTTTGCCAACGTCGCACATTACCGGCGTGCTCGCTTAAAGACAAGGCTTCCTCTCTTGTTCTGCTTATGGTTCTCGCGCGGTCCTTCCTCACCGTTGTCATTATAATCTTTTTTATTTCGAATGTCACCGTGTTTATAAATGTCGAATCGTATCCACGTGCGCGAAACGCCAACGCCGCGTGTCTCACGAGCGCGATGCCGAGCGCACGCGCGATGTTCCTCTCGTTGCAATTCACTCGCGTTCTCATCAACAAATTCTCTTTCTTACTAAACAAATTCTACAACACCTTTCTAGTTTCTTTTAAAACTCGTTTTTCGCGCTCAGTCACTTTTTCCTAGGCAGACTACTTCCGGAACAATTTAAGGCGAATATTTTCGTCTTCCATTTCATTTCCGCTTTGTCATTTACTCTATACAGCTATTAACTAGAAGGAAAACTTTCTTCTGCTGTTCTATTAGCAGAAATTTCTCGCATTTTTCCTACTTTGTAACTAATTTACTAATATGATGTAGAAAGAACGGTTTTGCTGAAGTATCTAAAAATTTAGATTGATACAGACGTAAAAATAACTTCGTTGAACTATCAAAATAATCATGTAAAATAAATAATTGTGTACTAATTATGCTCAAGGTTGCAAGAATATCAATTTTTTTCAGCATTGCTCATTATCTCTGAATTTGTTACATAATTATTTTGATGATTCGATAAAATTATTTTCAGATCTCTATCTATAGCTAAATTTTTCAATATTCCAGCAAAATCGTTCTATCCATGTACTTTAAAATTAGTTTTCCATTTCGCGTTTTCACACAGAGAGAAAAATGTTTGGTATTTGTAACTATAATTATATATTACTATAATTATGATTATTACTGCTATAATAATAATAACAGTAATTTTATATATATAGTTCCAGCAACAAATGTATATAGTTGGCAACCTAAAATGACTATAATTATAGTTGTTATAACATAAAATAGTTGAAATTACTATAAAAATGATTCAAGTGACTATAATTTTATAGTTATATTTTGGGACAACCATATTTTTTATATAGTTTATAACAACCATATTTTTTATATATATATAGTTACTGTTATTATTATTATAGCAGTAATAATCATAATTATAGTAATATATAATTATAGTTACAAATACCAAACATTTTTCTCTCTGTGCAGATTCAGGACGTAAATACGCAATTCAACAATAGCTACTGCTGTTCCTTCAAAGACAGAATTCAAATTTGTGGAAAAAAATCTCATTCACAGGAAAGTCCGTGCTCAAGAAAAACATAATACTCGAAAATAAAGTTCGTAATAGCTTTCGCAGCAAAAGACTCGCGCTCCCACAGATGAGATTCCACTCACGGAGTGACGCGATCGTTAAAGGTTCTAGATTACATTCTCCGCAGAAAGATGGGCGCGAGAGTTACGCCAAGCGTTCACATTCCGATTGAAAAGCCTTTACGCAATAGAAATTCTTCGGTCGGCGTTTCAAGTGCAGCAGAAAGTCTCAAAGCGGCAACGATGACGGCAACGGTGGCGGAACAATAAAGAATAATTGTACACAGAACGCGCGGGAAGAGAAGAGAAAAAGCACTCGCGCGCGCGCACGAAAAGAGAGAAGGATTTTGAAAGTATCCGCGTAAGCGGAGTTTTCAAGTCGCCACAATGGCGCAACCTGTTGCTCGTCGGGCTTAGAAACTAAAGGTTCGAGCTTAAACGGTAACAGACGTACCCCCGCGCGGTTTTTCTCTTTTCCACCGCGCCAGGCAACCGTTTTGTCGCTCGTTGTTTGTGCAAAGTGCGAAAAATCTAGCATACACCGCGTTTGTTCCAGAACGCCCGCGCGCACTCCATTTTTGTCGCACGCGTCGCGTTTTAGAACCGGCGCGCGTTAAGTGCCACACCGGCTTGTTGCATTACGGAAAACGATGTAATCCCACCGATGCAATGCCGGCTCGCACGGTATTAACAGCGGTTACGCGTTATGTTTGCCCGGCCGCGGTCGAG
>NW_017257481.1:191930-235079 GCF_001594055.1 Mycetomoellerius zeteki
TTCCATTGCTGGAATTAAATATTGACTTGTATCGCGGCCGAATTTATGTGACGAAGCGTAACAGAATTTGCCGCCACCGCCGCTGGTCGCCGCCGCCGTTATCGGACGACCGCCCGCGGCAAATTGACCGTGTTAATTTTTCACGTGCATTTTCGCGGCCGCGTATTATTCCATGAAATTTCACGGCGCGCAAATAATCCGGAAAGGGTGCCGCTCCTCCCTCGGCCCGACTCGGGGTTCTGTTGTCGCGAAACATTAATACGAAAAAGCTCCATTACGCGCACCGGTAACGACTCGATTATTATTATTTCAAAACGTGGCGAGATATCGATTGCACGACGCAACACTCGCGAATTAATGCGCGCAACGAGAGCGCGTTGCTTGCCTAATGCCGTTACTCTATCGACGCTGGAGCTTAACAACGTTCTAAATGTCTTTTTAAAGTCTGTTATTATTTCGTATTACGGTGTTTAGCGCCTGGTGCTGCTGCCTGTTAACGACGGTAATTATTCTTAGGACTTCTCTCGCGGTCGTTTTTTTCCTTTTGCGGATAAATTTTGCATAATAAAACTCTTGCTTTCGATATCGCGTCAGCGTTATTTTTCTGATAATGTTCCGTTTATCATATTATATCTTAAGATTATTAGTATTTGTGACGTTAAGTGAATGCATGTAGACCTATTCAATGCCATCATTCCGTCGCAATTATCCGCTTAAAATATTTCACTGCACGAAGAAGACAAAATTCGAATAATCTGAACCTTGAATTTTTCGAGCAAAAAAAATTACGTAATCTTACTGCGCGAGAGAAATTGACGTAAACAACTAACGTTCTCCCGGTGAAGCATCGTTAAAGACTTAAGTGCGGGCAGCTGAAAGAAACAAAAGTTGCAAGAAGCAAACGACTTGAAAAGTAACTTAATTCCACGGTCACATTAGTACACGCTATTTAAAAAGTTTAACGTAACGTTTAATAATGGCGACGAAACAACGCAACAAATCGACTTTTTCGTCCCTCTTTCACGCTAATTTACCATACCCCGTAACTTCATTTTCGATGATCTTTTTTTCAGCAGCATCGCGCCGTTTTCGCGATAACTACGCCCGCATGTACCCGCGTCATAGTAAATTTCATCGAGGTCCATTACGTCCGCGAGCTCGCGGCCATTTTTTTTCATTTCGCGGGAACGAACCGTTCTGGTTTTTCGTCCCGATTATCAACGCTAGCTTTTCCATCACTTTTTCGAAATCGGCAAAATGTATCGCCCATAAAGTTCATTAACGCACGCTCGGAAAATTCTGTTGGCTTTTTCGCACCGCTGCTCGCGCTCCGGTGTTCAAATCAATCCGCGCACTTTCCCACTCCCTTGCCAGCTATGAGATTTACTCATCTCCTCATAAATGTTAATTCGAATTAATTTAATTAATTCTTTTTTTTTAATACTTATATTTACAACCTACACTGAGATAAAAGTGTTTGGTATTTATAATTGTAATTGTGTGGTAACATAATTATGGTTAAGCGCTCCATTTTTATAGGTTTATAGTTTTTTCTACACTGAGAAAAATGATTTGGTTGGATTAAATAGTAATTCTGGTGGAAAATGGACGAATCAAAATTTTCTGGTTAAATCTACTAAAATTCTAGTTGAAATAATCAGAATTCTGATTAATGTAATTATTCTGGTAAAAATGAGAATTCTAGTAGATTTTACCAGAAATATTGTATCAACCAGAATTCCTGTTATCTCAACTAGAATTTTAATAAATTTAACCAGAAAATTCTGATTCGTCCATTTTCAACCAGAAATTTTTTTCAGTGTAGTTATTATTGCTATAATATGTTAGTAATAATTATATTAACAGTTTTATATATCTAAAATATTTATAATTGGCATAAAATTTATAGTTATTTTCAGTGGCAACTATAAATATTTTTTGTACACAGAACTATAAATATAAGTGTTACTAACATTAGCAGTAATAATTATAAAAATAGAGATCCTAAGCATAATTATTTTACCATGTAATTATAATACAAATACCAAACATTTTTCTCTCAATGTATATGTATAGAAAATTATTGCACAAATTTTAATACCATACAAAAGACTATATGACGATAATGAAGAGATTTCTTTAGACAATTGGTATTTTGGATTCTAAATTTCTATTCTAAAAAGAAAAAGAGTACGTTTCGCGATTTTGATTAATGTCTAAGTGCCCCAGTACGTCGCTGTTTCATGCGAAATTCTAAATCGAGGTCACACCGAATTTTCTACTTTAACCTACTGAATGCGACAAATTTCAGCTTTCTAAAGCGGAAAGCCACGACGGACGATCTTCGCTGCGAATCTGCGGGTCTCAAAATTAGTCTCGGCTACTTCGGGGATTTCTAAATGACCTCACGGTGAGCACATCCACCAAAGTGCAACATGTGCAAATATATCACCTCTTGATGTGAAGCAATATCACTATTTCCAAAATTATAGTCTATGGCTTATCTCTCTATCATTAAATCGAATAAAACCTTAAAATAGAAAGGCATAGAAAGAGAGAAAAGGGAGAAAGAATGAAGAAAAACAGTTAAAGAACTAATTATGTTGCAATTTTTTGTTTGAGGAAAAAGATATTTTTTCCTAAGTAAAATGACTCGTTTTAAATTCGCCTTGCATGGTAAAGTTTCAGTTGCATTTGCGAATCGCATTCGGTAATTACTATTTATAGGACTACAACGCGGTCAGGGCAAAGTTTTCAATTGCGACGCAAGCTTTTGCTCGCTCGGAGATTTAAGGATGCTGCGCACGGACGCGTGGCACGCCACATTGGCCAGTGGTAATGCACGTCGAGAATTTCGCATCGCTCATTATCATACGAGTATGGCTGCACCAAGATGACAACGGATCATATGAATAATCGTCGCCTGCGCGCGGCATAAATCGGTGTTCGAAAATCACGTTGAAACAGATATATCGAGCGCTGATTTGTATTGGCGTCTCGCTCGGCTTCGCCATCTTGCTGATACCTGACCTACGTCATTTTCAAAATAAGCGTCCCGTATAAATCCACTGTTGGTCGACAGGTATAATAATTGCCGGGATCGTTTCGCTGTGTCATCATCGCGCAACACGATGTCATTTTCGATCCTTTGTACCGTCGACGATTTTCGCACGCGACGATTATTATTCACCTTCGAGCGTAATTGCGCTCTTTCGCGATTGCATTTTGATCATGACGTACAAAAATCTAGATAAAAGCACAAATAATCCACTGCAGTCAAAAAAGAGCCCAACTCGATGGCGCGCCGCATCGAATGCGACTTGTAAAAATACCTTCGACGTGCACAAAATTTTCGAAAACTACCGGAAGCAGAGTTTATCGATAGTTTGCATTTGAACCGATTCGCAATTGTAAACGCCTGTCGATAAAACGTGCTCGAACTTTATAAAATACATTTCCGTCTATGTCCGATTAAAAGTCATCGTGTCGGAAAAGAGAGAAATAGAAAATATATTTTGAATATTCTAGTATCAAATTTATGAAAAGTATTAGACTATATAATATATAAGTTAGAATTAGATAAACAAATTAAGGATTATGTTCTATCACTTAAAGAAACAATTTTATAGTTTCTTTAAGATAAATTACAAAATCAATTACAGTTCGTATTGGATCGACGAAAATAAATCAATTAAGAAAAATAAACCTATTTTCATCAAAGCTGATCTTAATGCTTAAATGTTTCAGAATAAATTTATATATATATATAAATGCACTCTGAGAGAGAGAGAGAGAGAGAGAGAGAGAGAGAGAGAGAGAGAGATCCGCTTTGACTGAAAACAGATTTATTTCTCTTAATTAAAATAAAAAAATATTAGAACTTTAGTTATTATATCTTTCTGACTATGCAAAAATTTTTAGTTAACATATAGTAGTGACTTATTGAGAAAATTATTTACTGAAAACGCTGCTAAATGAATTTCGTCAAGTACATTAAAAAAATTATTTCTACCAGAATGGGCAGACGAATATGGCAAGTGCAGATCAGTACATATATCTTTTATGACGTATATATCTCTTATAAAAGAAATGTGAAATACTGCGAAAAATGTATAACATTTATTCCACACGTACACATTATCACTTAAATACTTTTAAAACAGGCTTTCAAATTCTTGCATAAAACCGGTCTGTCGATCACAGCGCGACAGACGATCGTCGCGAAAAAAGGTTCAAAGTCGAAAGCAGAGAAAAATAAAGATAGATGAAGATAATTTAGGATAATGCGAATTTTTTCACGTCACAATTCGACATTACGTGACGACGATGCAGCGCGAAAATCGTGCTCGATTTCGGGAAATCGAGCTCGGCGCTCGCGGGCAATTCGAACCGCGCAAGTCTTCGCCTTGACATTTCGCGGCGAGGGAAAAAGAGAGGCGCGATCAATTTCAAACCGCGGCGGCCGCGAGAATAGATGTGGTAACCGAACGGAACCGAAGCGATTCGAAAACGTCGAAGATAATCGCGCTTTTTCCCGATCGCGCGCTGAGATAATCGCGCGAGAATTGCACTCGGTCGGGCTGATTACGTTTTAATACCGCCTCGATCATTATCTGCGCGTTATAAAGTATCGTGAAAGACGCGGGCAACGCCTATCGCGATAGTCTTGAAAATTTTTTAATAGCAGCAAGATCGCGCATGATTTTCGTGAGAATAAAGCCTCGGCGACATTCCTTTAATATAGCCAGTGATAATGGCTTTCTGCATTCCATATTCCGAGATAAAAAACTTTTTTCTATGTATACATTGAGAAAAATGTCGGATTGAAAATGGACGAACCATCAGAAAATTCTGATCATATCAATAAGAATTTTGTCTTAACTAGAATTGAAATCTGGAGACACGATAGAGTCTCGGCGCTAACAATAAGCCAAGCGCAGCGACACTGCCGTGGCTACTTTACGCAAGCCGGCGAGTTGCGGGGGATTGAGATTATCTCAATAAGGACAGAACCGATCACGTTATATGTACGCTTAATCGATAGCATACACTCCGATTATATAGTACATCCTTTTATTTTTAGATTCAACTAGAAAATTCCGATTCGTCCATTATCAAACAACATTCCAATTAATACAATCAGACTTTTTCCGATGCAAAGTACAAAAAAATAGACGAATATCAGGTATAAAATTGATTTTTGCTTAAAAATGTAGCTAATTACAGGAAACTTTTTAACATCTTTTTAAACGTTCAAATTAAATTGTCCAATGCAACTAATTATAAGACTAATCAAAATATCGATAAACAATTAAAAAGTCGTAGAGAATGGTACTGGATTAAATTTTCCGGAAGTATCAATTTTCAATTAATTACATATTCACAGATAAGAGAAACAGCGATAATTCCCGTGCAGTCTGTACAAAAAGGGAGAGGACGAGGCGGGAACCATTCGTGATAATTCCTCGGGCTGGAAGCACGCGCGGTCGCGTACGAAAATGGCGATGTGCACCGCGGCTATTTGCCGATATCGCACGGATTCGCGCGTGTTGTCGCAATTTAAGCCGATATGACCGATCTTTCGCCGCGCGCATAGATTAATTTCGCTAAATTATTACGTCAATAAACGTCCGTGCTTAACGCGCCGTTAAACGTTCGACCGGCACTTCCGAGGTAACGATACGCGATTTATCACCGCGTCGGAGAAAATTCGCGAGGCCACGCTCGCACGCGCGTGCAGCCGTGAGTCACTTCGATGAGTCCAACTTCCCGAGGATAGTGACAAAGAGATCGGCGGTGACGAGATGCACCTAAACTTTGCGCCGGACTTTGGGAGGCAGCCATTCGAACGAGTGCTCGCTCATTTTAAAAATCGATGTGACGTCACAAACGTCAAGAGCAATTGTTTTGTATCTCTTTGTCTATAAATCATGACGCACGTGGCTCTCTTGCACGGTCTACTGCGTCGTTAATAAAGTTTCTGTCTTATAGGTTATATCTTCTTTTTCTGGTACGCTGCAGCCTATATCGTTGCATTGCTCAAGTAATGTAATTATGTTATTTGAGCGGATTTTGCTCGATACAAGTAGGCTGTCGATAAAATCTGATTAATCTATAATTTTTATGTTAACAGTTTTGCTGAAGTCTCTAAAAATTTAGATAGATACAGATCTGAAAATAATTTTATTAGGATCAAAATAATTATGTAGAATGCTCAAACTGGTTGTTAGAATGCTGAAACGTTTTCTTTTTTGCAGCATTGCTTATCTTGCTTGAGATTCTAACGTAATTATTTTAATGATATAACAAAATTATTTTCAGATCTGTATGTAACTAAATTTTTAGATACTTTAACAAAGTTATTTTTTCCGTGCAAAATTATTATGTAGGACACTTGTATAATTGAATGGTAACAATTATGCAAGTGTATAAACAACAAATTTTGACATCCCAACAATCAGCTTGAATGTCCTACACAATCACTTTGATACACAAAATTTATTTTTCTATTTAGATCTATATCTAGCTAAATTTTTAGATACTTTAGCAAAACTGTTCTTTTTATGCACATAACATTATCCATATTATTTTCCTCTCTAGAGAGTTATGGAGCAAACGGAACGGAAAGTTAACGAGCGATCTCTCATGATATGTAGAGACAGTTATTAGCATTATTTCATAATTCGTAATGAATGATATTGTATAATAACGATGTATAATAACTTGTATAATAATTATACAAGCCTATACGATTCTGCGTGTCACACTTTCGTCGGATAGACCGGAAACGGCGGCGGCAATCAGGAATCGAGAACAAGATCCGCGCCGTTAAGGTTCTCGCTTGAAAAATATTGGGTTCGATCGAGAAAACAAAAAGGAACGTCAGGCGATGCAGTTTACGCCAGTTTACACGCATTTCCATCGAATTAGCCTCGCACACAGCCTGTGCGTTCTTTTTGCGACATGCACGTTCTAATTACCCCGCGAACCAAGCGCTAAGCATCGCTCGACTAGGCATAGTGTAATTGGTTCGTAGAACGTAAACATCCAGGAATCTGTTTACTCGATAGATCGCGCCTCTGTTATCGGAAGAAAATTGCATTCTGAGGAGACGATCCGCTGTCGTCTCATGCCGGCTGCGCGTTCCCGCCCTTCCGGTAAGCCTAAACGTTCTTTGCCATATTGCAGGGCGTATACGAAAACTGCACATATCGGCTCTCACAACGTTCAATTTTAAAGTTGTTTGATGCGCGTTAACAAAAGATGCCACTTCTTAAATCGCAAACAAAGTACACAATATCAAACGCATACACTGAAAGAAAAGATTGGCTGGTGCAACAAAATAGATGGTAAAAAATGGCATAGCATTTTTAATTGGCTGCAGCAAACAATTTTTGTTTTCGTTAGCCAATCGAAATCCTATACTGACATTGCGGATAAGCTAACACAACCAAAAATTGGCTGCAGCAACCAAAAATTAACTGTTGCAGCCAATTAAAAACGCTATACCATATTTTACCATCTAATTTACTGCAACAGCCAATTTTTTCTTTCAGTGTACAATTTACTAATGAATATATATAAATACAGGTTATTGCACTTGAGAGATAATCATAGACTGACATTTAATTGAGAAGAGCTACGAAAAGATCGAGGACGAAACGTGTCAAATCCAAATCGGGAAAGAATTAAAATCGCTTGACGGAGAGGAGATATTTGCACGTAATATCGTCCCTGGGATTTCGTGGATTATCCTACCGTCCACGTTTGGATATGTCAGGAAATATCAAAAAGTAGTGGTCGAAATTTATTGGCAGAATTTTCGAACAGAACGACGTCGCGCGCCAGAGTCGAGATCCAACGTGGAACGAAAGAATTTCGATTTGCGCCTCGGCTGTACGCGCATTCGAATCTCGGCGTTTTCAGCTTTCGAACATCCGTGCATCGTCCATGCACGTCGGTAACGTCGGAGACAACGAGGTTCCGGTCTCACCGACTTGTCGGAGCGACAGGTTTCCGTACGGAACACGTGACGACCGGCTTCGCTCGATAAAACTGACAGACGCGCGCGGCGCGTTGCATATAGCTTCGTATCCTTCGACGCCCGTTCAAGCCGCACAATTTTTACTCGATCGCGGATCAACTAGCTATCGATTTTGTCACACGTTTCTCTTCTAGAATAATATCGTATGTCAGACATTAATAATATCAAATCACGAATAAAACCACATTTTAATCAGAAAAATTTCATGCACAAATTTTTTTCGCATGTATTCGTTATAACTTGACACATAGTACTCTTTTAATATAATACTATCTAGTGCCTGGATCAACCAATCTAGATTAACTTTAACCCCAGTTCAACCCCTACTCTTCATTTCTTTTTAATTCTTAGACCTAAAAAAAGATGAAAAGTTAGTTGAACCAAGATTAAAATTAAACTACATTGATAGGAATAGGCATAAGTCTGTTTTTATTTTATTATGAACTCTCTGAATTGATGCACAAATATAATTTGTTACACTTCAACTTATTGCACTGTGTGTACCAGTTCAGAGAGATCTTCGATAAAGAACAGGCCTACTATTAATAGCTCTCGACAATTTTTAAGAAAGAATAACGCAACACAGCTGCTAGCTTCAACTATTATTCTATCCATCAAACGTACATCAACAATTTATTTCTCGCGTCGAATTTTCTTCAATCTCGGCTATACTTTGAGTAATCGTATGCCTGTCTAAAGCGAATGACAAATAAAATCAGAGATATTTGATGTTTTCATTCCTCAAAGCGCAAATCATTACGGATTCGCATTGATTTTAAGGGAGAACGCGCCCCGCCACCAGAGCAACGTGTGTTTTTCAACTCACCAGCACAAAAGAACCTTGGTAAACGTTATCCGACACAATGGCGCGATTGGAATCGATCTGGATCAAATTCGCTCGCGTGAAACAACTCGCGGATTAATAATTACAACGGTGCTTTTCTATCGAGAAATTATGATTCGATATTACGCAGACAGTACATGCAGAAATTTTAGCTGTCGTATTTATATATAATATAATCATCGAGAAATTATAGCGCGAAATACGCGAAAAGGATGTAGCAGCGGCTATTCCGCGAAAAGAAAAAATATTTTACGCTTCTCTTTTATGGTAATTATGCGGCTCACTTCTATGAGTCACTCGTTGAACCACTATTTCACACAACGATTTATCACGATTAACATGAGCGTGCACTGTGATTATTTGGAAAGCTAACAAAATAAAGTGTAGAAATTTTGTTGTAATATCGATAATGTTGAATACACACAAGTATGCAAAATATAAAATTTATATAACACAGTATAAATAAACAGGACAGTTTTCGGTTATTATGACAGTTTACTTCTTATTGTTCTAATTCGACTCTGCCTATTTTGTGCCGATATTTTTCGCGAGTCATTCTCACGATTTTTCAGAATTTATTTATATTTTTTAATCATCTTATAAATCCTTATGCATTTCTTCATCCCTTTTTGATTCGCTTTCTTTCCTTTCATTAAAAATTTCAAGCTTCCTTTACTTATTCACCCAACTCTGACAAGCAACTGCAAGAAACTCACAATGTAGATGATAATTTGAATGAATATAGAAAGTTCCACTAACAATTTAAATTTCATAATTGAATGAAAACTACTCATTGTACTATTGAATTGCTTTGATAACATTAAAATTGAAGCAAGAGAATTAAAAAAAAAACGTTTCGGTCTCTGTAAATATATTATCTTGGATCATTAAAGGTTGAAAGAATATATCCAGGAAAATGATCATTGTGGCCACTTCAATCGGTTAATTTCCCAGAAACGCATCGGCCGACATCGTCCCCACATCGGCAATGAGAAAACTCGAGTGACACCGAGAGACAGAAACGGCGTGCGAAATAACTTGCCTGTGGCGGTCGTAACGGGGTCAATTCGCCGCTAGGGAGAGAAAGAAAGAGAGCGAGAGAGAGAGAGAGAGAGAGAAAGAAGTCGTCGCAGGATAGATGATCGTAGACAAAACAACGATAACAAAAAATGACGACGGAGGCGTCTCAAAGCACAATTGCAGTCCCGACCGACTCCGAATCTCTCCCTATCTCTGACAAAGATGCGTCTATTTGAAGATCGTCAACCGCGCGTCTCGCATGCACTCGCAACGAGGATACGCTCGCGCTTGCGAGCGTACTATCTTTTCGGCCATTTTGGTGTCTAAGAGAACCGACGGTAGTGAAGTCTCGCGCGGGGGACCCTCGATCGGCTCCTCTTTATAACTCTTCTCTACACTCGTCGTCTTCTCTATCTCTTTCTCTCTTTCTCTCTCGTTTCCTCTCCTCGCGCACCTAGAGGCACACACGATGACACGTGCACATTCTCCTTTGACGCACACGCGCGAGCGCGAACGAGGAGGCGCACTCGCGCGCGCGCGTACCGGAGGACACTCCTTCTCACTCGCACACCATCTACATACATACACATGCACATGCACCGCTCTTTCGTTCTTCCACCGGTACTCCGTCACTACTCCGTTTCATGTATCTCTAATTGCCGCGCGCTCGTAGGAAATGGTCGAATTTCGGAGCGCCGTTAGCAAACGCGTTTTCTCATTTTCCTTTTCCCCTCTCCCCCTCTCTCTCTCTCTCTCTCCTTTTTCTCTCCTCTCCCTTTCTTTCCTCCTTCGCAATTCGCGAATGAAACGACGACTACTCACTCTCGCGGCGGGAAGAATCGTCTTCTTCTTTTTCCTCACGCGTGTACCGCTTCTTCAGAGCTTCTCACGTCGGCCAGCCGGTCTCCGCGATCGGCACGCTTTACCGACGACATCCTTCTTCCGTCCCGCGAAGAATTCTAGTTCCGAAGTCTCTTTACTCCGTGTCGGTTCCTCTTACAGATGTACACTCGCGAAAACGGAGCACCGCGATCGCGGAACAAGAGCCACGTCGCGTACGAGCTGATGACACGCGGGCGCGCGGGCGCCGCGACGATCGACGGATGCACCGATGCACCCCCCGGTCCACCCCCTCCTCACAAATTTCTCTCTCTCGCTCTCTTTCTCTCTCTCTCTGAAAGGAGCCTGTTGCTCCGGTTCCGTTTCGCTGTGACGTGTCTCGCGGATCACCGGCGTTCTCCCTTCGTCTCGTACCCCTTGTGATCGCGACGCGATAACGCTGTCGCGGATACCACCACGATTAACAACAGCGGCGATCTCTTCTCTCGCTCGCCGATTCCATCCAGTCGATCTCCCGTCGCTCGTGCTGTTCCTTCTCTTTCCCGTGACGTAGCGACGACGAGACCGCTGATCGACGACGAACTCGCAATCGAGGATTATTTCATTACGATCAGCGATTCGAACCGAATCCGGCGCGCATGCACAACAACAACAACAACAATAACAACAATGACGGCGGCGGCAGCGGCGACAACGACTCGCGACTCTCGATGGAATCTTTCTTTTTCACTTGGCGGCCTTTCAACCCTTCACGATCACCCTCGCGTTTTCCGTCTCTCAGTCTCTCTCACACCATCGACGGACCAAGGCGGACCAAGAGAAACTTCCGTTTTCTCTCCTTGCGATTTTTTCCTTCCTTCCTTTCTTCCGCACCGCGTCTCTCCCCCTTTCTTTCACTCCCTACACTCTGTCCACCCCTCGCGTCACTCTCCCCCTGCTCCCGGTACTCGCGCGTTAAACACGGGCGAGAGGGAGACGAGACGACGGACACACGCACACGCACTCCACTTGCCCAGGCCTCGACGTTTGATCCGGCTCCGGATATGCGACGTTAAGTCGAGTTGCGTTGGGTCGCGCTGCGCTCCCGTAACTGCATCCGCGTCGGACGGCACGGCTTGCGCGCTGGAAGCGCCGCCATCCGACCACCCCACCATCATCTTCGCTATCCACCACCACCACTCGACACTACCACCACCACCACCACCGTCGCCACCACCGCCACCGGCACCACTACCACCACCTTCGTCATCGCCGTCGGCATCACCACTATTACTACTATACTACTACTACTACTACTACTACTACTACTACTGTTACTACTACTACTACTGTTGACGATGCAACTAGGTGCACCACTACTAGTCACGCTACCAACACCACGACCTTCCTCTACGCTCGCCGTCACACTATCGCGACCAGTTACCATCACCATCATCCGGACGTCGTGGACGTCGTCAACGACGCCGACGACGACACCGACGATGTTGATGAAACGGCACGACGCGATACACAAGTGCTCCAATGTATCACCGTTCTCCATAGTGCACGCGTGCATAGTTTATGCGCGTAGGTATACGTGCGCGCACGTGCACTCGGACACGCGTTTCCACCGGCCACGAAATTGTGTCTATTGTCCCCGTCATCGACGTCGTCATAGGCATCGCCTTTGGTCCAATTGCACATTTTACGTGCGTACGCGCCCGATTCTGTCTCTTTCCGCCTTCACTCTACTGTCCATTCTCTCTTCCTCTGTACCTGCGACGGATACATCGTAGATACCGGGTACAGAGCGCCACAAAAGTTTCGACTTCCTTCGCGGACTCGATGTTTTGGAAAAATGAAGGAAAAATAAAGGCCACTTCACTGGCTCTGGTTTGGACTCTTCGAAAGCATTCCTCACATGATATAAGAAATGAGGATAATTAAATACAGTCAGGTGAGAATCTAAAGCAATTTGGGGAGAAGATATTTTTTAATTTTTATTATAATTCTTATTAATCAAGGAAAAGTGAAAAAAATCTGGCAATGCATTGAAAAGATACAATCTATTAATTATGATTTTGATTTTAATATAGATTTTTATTTTCTGACTTTCACGTTCGATAAAACCAGGGTTGATAAAGTTACTTTATAAAAATAGCTCGTTACCGTTCTTTACGTTAATCATTACTGATTTTAAAAAGTAACGAGTTACAATTTTCATTATGTTTTCACCGGATTTTGATAACCACTTTTTTAGAATGGCATCCATTTGTCTTGGTCATTAATTGGCCAGTTCAACACGAGATCTATAGTGATTATGACGGTTAATCGCGAAATAATCAAACACTACACTTTCTTTTTTTGAAACTCGTTTATGTATGTTCTATACACATGTATTGTACGTGTACGAAGTAACGATTATATTCGTTACGTTTACTTTAAAAAATAACTGTGTTATCATTAACTACAAATAAGGAAATGTAACGTTGTTACCCATTCGTTACTAAAAAAAAAAAATAGGTAATTATAACGGTAACGACGTTACAAGTAATGCGTTTTTTTCAACCCTGGATGAAACGAAAAGTAAAAGTAACCGCGTGTATTCCTATAGAAAAATTTCACATAAAATTAGTAACAGTAATTCGATTGGACTCAGCGAAATCGTCGTTCTGATCGTCAGTACTTTCAGTCTCCTCGACTTTTTTTCAACTCCGCGACGATCGCGAGCAAAACGGTGCCACTTTCTTGGCGCAAGCACAATCATTTTTCCCTCCCCGCGTCATTCATACGTCCGCTCGAGTGCCGCGTGTCGGGTAGGAAAATGGAACGCGCATACTGACGAGGTTAAATCGCCCATTACGATTAACATTGATATTCGAGATATGAGGCGACGCCTTAACTGCGAGAGCGGCGGCAACTTGGCTCGTAAAGTACTCCCGAGTAACGCAAGCAGTCCGCTTCTGACGTGTGACTTATCATAGTTAATCGCGAGAGTAGTAAGCGCGTGCCTTCTCGGCGACGCCGAGATTTGAGCGCCGTTGCGAATTCAGAAGTTGCATTATTCAGCTAAATTGGGGATGCCTCTTTCGTTACGCTTCAACGCCTTGCTTACGTTGCTTCAATGAAAAGTACCGTTTACTATCACCTAAAGCTATCTGAACGGTTTGCATAAACTGACAGACGCGTCCGACAATGCTTTTCTCTCAATATCGCTACGTGTGTGTGTGTGTGTGTGTGTGTATGTGTGTGTGCACTGCAAATCTAAGTGTGTAAATAGTGATTTCAATATATGTGCGATTATATAATTTCCCGTGTAAAAATAACACACTATACTGCATACAAATATAGACGTATACATTTAAGCGTATAATATAGTGTCATTTTTACACGCAAAATCGAATAACATACATACCTATATTGAAGTCATTTTTTACACATTTGGGTTTGGGGTGTGTATGCGTGCGTGTGTAAAATTATTATTCGTAATTTGTCAACTTAGGCTATTCTTGGAACGTCGTCATTCACAAAAAACAAATGCGCGTTAATTATAACCTGACCGATTCGAAACTCAATTTGCAAGTCCGCCGAAATATGAGCCAGTGCTTCAGAAACTTCAGCATTCCCGGCGGACGGATACGGCATTGCGCGATAATGGCCATGCATTCGCGATGTGGCGCTTATCAAATGGTCGTTCGCGAATTCTCTCGCGCTCGATCGCGGCGCCATTTGTCTTTGTTTCGCGCTCGCACTCTGATTTAAAGGCTACGTGTTGCGTTAGCCGAAGACACATCAACTTCTATCTTTAGAGCGAACGCTCGGCTCATTTCGTAGAGCTCGGAGTCACGGATGCACACACACGCGCGCGCATTCGGCTCCCCGGAACCTGTTCCAGTCACATGGCCGCTTTGTCTTTCGCTCGTAGATCGGTTTAATGCATTCTTACATGCGAGCCTCTATTGATTGTCCTCCGCCGCGAGCGCTTGCCAACTCTTCTGACGCGCCTATGACTTCGAGAACTCGTTTTGAATAGAAGTATCTCCTGCGAGAGAGACATTTTACAACTTACGTTTTCCAAATTCCGCGACGCGAAAGAAACATAATTGAAAACATGGCTTTTGAAAAATTGGCTCTTAAAGTTTGCGCTTTTGATTAAAACCGATTGAAAATTTTTTGGCATAATTGATAATTAATGCGATGAAATTATATATACTTATATATATTAAAAGATATTAGTAGATGTAATAAAGGCTTTTACTTTGTATTGTGCAAAATAGAAAATGATAACACGTAAAATTGTTGTTCTATGACAAATTTAAACATTAATATTTTCTTTTGATATTAATTGAAAATTAGATCATTTTCCACGAATTAAATTCTTTAAATGGGCAGATAATAATTTCACTTTTTGGTTAATTTTATTTGCGGAATATTTTAATTCCAGACATAGCGAGATCTTGAAAATTTTAAGTTGCGGCAGATCATGTCATCGTATCAATTTTCGCTGACGAGAACTCGAGTCTAAGTCATTTCCATTTTAGCTGAATTTGCAAACATGAATTTTAATGCTAATCCTGCAAAACATTTCCATACCACCTTATATTCGTCAAGAAAACGAAACAAGAATATATTCAAATTAATAGTTCATCTAATTCCTAACCGCGTATTACATATATACATATACGTTTATTTTATATTTGCGAATATAGAAAAAAAATTATTCGTTTGTTATATAATAAATAAAGAATCGAATTTTGTTGCGACAAACCCGATGTATTATAAACATAAGAAACTATATTTTTCTTATAATTAAAACTGAGAAGCAATTAAGCGAGACTTCTAATTAGCATCCTGTGAAAAACTTCGCTTCACGGAGCTCCGCGAATTCGACCCTAGCGAAATGTGACCCTAGCGACCGACATTGCGTAACGAGCGCCGACGTTATTCACACGCATGGCATGCGCGCGATCTCGTCATCATGCAAGGATTCATCACTTTTTGAGGATCATCGCGTAAGACGCGCGCGATACGAACAATCGCGACGCAAAAAAACGGAAAGAAACTTACCCCGCGTGCGACAGCGTTGCTCCAATCAAAATTATCTTGATCGGTAACACGTACTGTCTACGAATTATACCGTCCAGTCACGGACGCAACACCGGCTGGCTTCGCAATTTGTATGTCGCCTACGATGTTTTCCGCGTCGCGCTCGTGACTCTTAGAATTCGCGATCTACCAAGTGGCTTCATGAAAAATGCAGATTCGTGGACGTTTGTGATGAAGACAGGGAGAACGAAAAAGTCACTGCGCGTATTAATAACGCAGAATTATATTCCGCAGCGGGTTACTCTCCGATCATGATTTAAATCGTCGAATCTTCCAACACGGTCATCTAATTAAATAAAATTATGCAAGAAGAATTTAATTACGAAGGAATGGAGCTGCTTTTAAACTGTTAGTCAAAGTTTTATAGAAGTATATCGCGTTTCATACGACGTTAAAATAAAATCCTAATGACTGGTGGTCCACGAAAATCGGAGAACAATTTTTCGGAGTAATAATTTTACACGTTGACCTATCGAGTACGTTTATTTCAGAAATACAAATATACGTTTTCTTATTCAATATTTCAGCAAGGAAATGTAAAGCAGAATTAACTGTTTCCTTACAAAAACTAGTATAATATCATAAACATTAAAAAATATAAGAACAAAATCTTATTAATTTCTAAACTGAGCAATTATAAATTTAAGTTATAATAAAGTTTCTATTAAAAATATCTAAAAATATGTGAATGTTTATTGATCTCATATATATCAAAATGTTCATTGTAACAGTTTGCAATTTTTAAAGCATCTGCGATAAATCGATAAAACATTTTTGTATGCAAAATTGTATTTATTTTGATCAGATAACTGTCGTCTAAAAAAAATCATGCAAACCGTTCCGATAAATATCCCGAATATACGCTTTTCCTTTCATTACTATTTTACTGATAAGTATACTTGATGATCTGTGTATATGCGCTAGCCGCGCGCAGTCAGCTTACTTCGAGAAAAATTCTCTCTTATAACGCAATGCATAAATTCTCTCTCCAATTTATTTGCTGGAACCACTCACGCGCGGGACCAGTCGCTTCGCTCCGGTCTCGCTTCTTAAGTGCGGCGCATCGCGGCCGTGACACTTTGAATAAGAGACAATCTAATATATACAGCTCGTCGCCGCGTTGCAAAATTTCAGCATCGTCCGACGCTCCGTTCGGACCGTCTTTTCGTCGCGACGAAAAATCTCACGAGAAATGGGGAATGAATCGGAGGCGCTCATGAGTGAGAGGGAGATTCGATGCATCGAATTTAATTTATAGAGGACGGCGCCATCGACCCGTTATAGAAGAGGGTGAAACGACTCGAACCGCAGCAAAGCTCGCAGGCTCGCTCGCCTCGCATGCATCGCGCACTAAAAAGACGTCCGAGACACGTTCGACGGTCGTACTTTCTGACTAAATCGCAGTCACGACAACGACGTTATTGTCACGTGAGAGTCATGAACCCAGATGGCGAAACGGAACGATCAGTCGAGCAATATACGATTCCGTCGTGACGCTATCGAATGCCCGCGGTACGTAACCGCATGCAATATCGATGCCGTTATACCTACTCTTCTCGTAGTGCGCGATTAACCTCGATTAAGGTGCGTTTGTGGAAAAATACACGTCACATATCAGATAAATTTCATGTAATCTTGGTAAATTTTAGAGTGTAATAACATTACGGATTTTCGTGGTGATATAACGTATGATAACGTTAGCAGTAAAGGGGTTAAATAATGGTAGCGATATTTATAATAATATAATTCAGTACCCTATTTTAGATATCGTTGCACAAAATTGTCACTTATAATCGAAAATTATATTTCTCTTTCACTTTCTACACTGTTAAATGGAAATAATTCAACAGAAAAAAATGTATTAAATTTAACTCAAATTTGTTTGTTATTTATTAAATGCATATATTAATATGGACGTTGTTTATTTTAAAACTAATCATAGAAATAGAAATTAATTAATTACGTTTTGACACTCATGGAAATTAAAAATAGCAAGATGTTATTTAATTCAAGGAATTGGTTACCGCTTCTTTGATATCTAACAATTCTACAAGAGAAACTTTCTTTAAACAAAATATTTTTCAAACCGTAACGTGAATACACAACAAATAAAGACCCTAAACGGTTGAGGTGGATCTTTAGTGCTTAAATAATTCAATACGAATTTATATATTACATATCCAATCCTGCAAACTGCGCGTCGAATTTAATTTTTAGCTTGTGTATTTAAATTATATTTGAATAATGATAGAATAATTTTTCGCAAAAGAATCAGCGTTGGCTTTTATACTCCTTTTATTTAATAATTTGATTTATTCATAAAGCCAGCTTTTGTAATTTGAATTTAATTTTTAATCTTGAAATGTAATTCTAACAGAACTAGAATAGTAATATTATAACTTAAACTTGACGAGCAATTTATTAATAATTTGATGCTGATCGCATCTTAAAACTGTAAATAACTTTTTTTTATCATTTCATCAAATTTCTAACATTTGTCTGATCGTAGCGTTTTTACATGATCGCTATTGCACACGTCGGCAACCGTTTGTACCTAAAGTTTGCATTTCACAAGTCGTGATAAACCGCGCGGTGCAGCGACATCCTATTATTAATCGGCCTATCTTATCGCAGACCGGGCTATCTTTTTCACATACGGTTTCAAACTTTGCGCAAGACTCCTGCTCGTTTCTCTCGCGTGCAAAACGAAAGAGAGAAAGAGTGAGAGAAAAAAGCAGTCGAGAGAGGAGGAAATCGAGGAAGGACCTTGAGGCAGATTGGCGGTTTAGAAAATTCGTTAGATAATCCGCGGACACCGAGTGTTGGTCGGGTCTCAAGATGGCAGCCGAAAGTGTGAGATTAGATAGGGCGTCTAGGCGACGACGCCTCTTTTGTCGTTACGCAACGCTCGTGAAATCGACCATTGCCATTCCGCGCCATTTCGGCGAAGCGAATCGAAATTTCAATAAATGAACATTCTAAGAGATTTTTTTGGGCGCTATGAAAAAATGATGCAAAATTTTATCATCAAGTTCTTTGTTTTAGGATCAGTATCAATAAAATATCAAAAATAAAATATTTTTTTCTTTTCTTGTCTATAATATATTATATTTTCAAGGGCGATGTGATTCATTTGAAAATAAATAATAATGCTTTAAGAGAATAAATAATTAATTTGTTCAATCTGTCCAAAAAGGTACCTAACCGATGTGTGGCTTTCATATAATGACGGGTTTAATAATTATTTTGAAGCTTCCAGAAACATATTATTTGCCCTCGAGGGGTAGAATGGAAATCCGACACGTCGACTCCAAATTGTCCATTACGGAGAATTCGTCGATATCCCCGTAAAAATGTATACGATATTTTCGTGGGTTAATGGAGCGCGCGCAGCACGAAAGAGAGAATCGTCCGTGGAGAAGTATGGCAAGTTCCGTGCGCGCAAGCCCGCCTATCACTCACGGTCATCTATGACGAATCGAGAGCTCTGCTCTCCAATAATATTCTACTTTTTCGCATGTACCGCGCGTACGCGACCGAGGCTTGCCGCGGCGTGTAACGCTTCGGGGAATTTTCAGATAATCGCTGCGTTTTTCGCCCGCAATCTCGCGGTTGATTCCACATGTAGATAAAGCGCGATAAAAACCGGATTAATCAAATGGCCATATTAGTCTAGAACTCTGGTTTCACGTAATTCACCGCGCAATTTTCAAGCTCGCTTTACGTTTGGAGCCTGCAAACGTAGAACGTCACTTTTTGACTTATGCAAGGTTATTATTTTTATTATTATCAAACACTTCTTTTAGTTATCGAAGACTACCTAAGATGGCCACTTTAAGTTAATGTCAATACTAATAATTACAAAGTTATTCAATGTTAGAAATTTAAATGTGTATTTGAACAAATTAAATTTCAAGATTTGTATTTAGTAAATAACAAAATCTCTTGTTAATATATTTCTTTAACTTGATAAGTTAAATAAGATTTAAAGACGTACAATGTAAATATAAATATCAATATCAATTATATTTTTTCAATTAAATCTTTGCACTCAAAAGTTTACCAAATCATTTATGATAAAATTTAAAAAAATTGTAATATATAACTAAAGTTCTTTCTTAACTCTTAACAAAAATCAATTACGAATTTGAAGTATTCTAAAAGATAATCCAGCATAAATATTCTATAGCATTCTGTAACACGAAAGGGAGAAAGAGAGAGATAAAAAAATTAATTATTCGCGAAGACGTCTGCTGGTTTCTAAACAGACGATTACCTTTTTTATTAAATTTCAAAACGACTGTTTTATTTCTCGCCAAGCATGTGCGCGCGTTGCACGTGTTATAAGCGTGAGTGTACAAGACCAAGAGAGACAGGGAGGGAGAGACGAGACGAGAGGCTTGGAGTAGAGAGGGAGAGTCGATCGACGTCGCCGCATTATGCCGTAAATCCGATTCCATGTATACTTGACATTAAATTTTCCGCCGGCCTTCTAAGCAGCGCTTAGCCGTTATGTGCAGCCAGTCAACCCGCTCTAAAGCCTTTCTCTTTGTGAGCCAATGCCTGTGCCACGTACCGAAAAATGTCCGCCTACCGTCGCGTCTCGTCAATTCACCGCTGATCACCGTGGCCGATGCGACGTAGAGAATCGCTGCCGGCGTAGTTACGTTGCACCGTTTGACGGCGTTCGAGGAGAAGGAATCACGACGAACGTGCCTCGCGCGTCTGCCTCGTTTCTCGCGCCTCCCGCGTGCATAATGCAACAAGAATGCGATTAGACGATAGATTGCGCTGGTGTAAATCTTCTCTGCCGTTTCGGATTCGAACGCGGACACGCGTTGCTCCCTATTCTTTCGTCTTGCTAGTCCACAAGTTCAACTGTTTCCCCGAGTAATTATGCAACAGTGAATAATTTGGACGTAGCTTCATTTGATACAAGAATATTATATAATACATTTATATCTGTCAATGAGACAGATGATTCCGTTATCAGTATTGATGCTTGCGTGGGATTTGGACTTATCTCGTCTCAATTTTTTGCTTCCTATATTTTTCTAACTAATTCCTGTAACTTGTTGAATATTTGTTACACAATCTCTCTCAAAAATATATTAAATGTATTATACAAAAAGCGCGCAATTTTATGCAATTTTATGCACCGAGAGAAAAATGTAGATAAACTAAACTTTATATTAATTTTATATTATTTATACTAATTTTACATTAATAAATTATTATTTGACCAGTACTAATATAAAATTCTTTTACGGAAAGTAAATACTTGCTAAATAAGTAAAAGAATTTAATAGTTAAATCAAATTAATGATTCTTGTACCAAATAAATATATGTTTACATTTAATAAATATCCAAGAGGTACTATTCAAATGAATATTTATTAAAATTTATTATATTTTTCTCTCAATAACTGTTATGATCATTCACACTTCGTTTCGTAGATATCTGATTATCCGCTTATTTTTACAACAAAGTTGATTGATTAAACAATCAGATAAAGTAGATTAAAAATTTTCAGAGTGATTAAAATCAGCACGAAACAAACGACTCTCGCTGTTATCTCGTGCATTGTGTTTTCACGTTTGAAAATTATTCCAAATACGAAGAAAAAAAAATCGCGTCTCCTCCGCAGAAGGGTTCACACTTCCGATCAGCGACTGCAGCTGCAGTCAGTCCCCGTCGTTTCGCGCGCGTAAAATTCTTCGGTACAACGTGCAGCCTGTGCTCTTTGCTCCGCATGGCCCAGCCCGGCCCGGCCCGGCCCGGCGTGACGACGACGTGCGTGTGGCCGCGTGAACGTGTGTATCGTGCACGCGCTGGTTTGCGTGCGCCGATACCACGTGACGTCTAAATTCAGTCGGCCATTTTGGAACATGATTCATTTGTTTAGAATGGGTCGGATAGGAGTAGGAGGCGGAGCCACGCATACGAAATCTTCGTGAGCGTTTTAGCTTCGTGCCGGCGCGGCGTGTCCGGTCCGCGCCGAGAGAACGGCCTTCATCGCTTTTCGGCACCGATTCACCGACGGCCAATTCGGCGTTTCTTCGGACAGCTGCGGCGCGTCACAGCGACGGACCTCCCTTTTTCCTTTGTTGCGCCATTATTTCTGCCTCGGCACGAAATCGAGTCTTCTTTGTTCTGACCAGGGTTCACGATTCCATATATAACTCGGCGAAAGTATCGAATTATTTGAAATTATTTTTACATTTAAAAAAATTGTTCTTATTTCTTTTCCGATACCAATTATTACGCTCTTTTATTTGTAAATGTCACGTATGCGTGAATAATAAATTAACTTACTTGACATCGCACGTTTCTTTGCATTTGTACAAGAGATTTACTTGCTGCGTGCGTATGTGTGTCTTTGTTAAGGATTAAGAGTACGGAGATTATTTAAATCAGATTCATGTTGCAACGAATAAAAAGTAGAACGTTTCTCTTTTATTCACAAACATAAGGCGGCACATAAGCGCGCGAGGATAAAACGTAATCGGTGGCCGTCGCGGCCTCGCCCGTCCGAAATCCGAAATCCTCGTCCTTCTTTCTCCTCCATTATCTTTTTTTTTTTTTGTTGACGATTCTCCCGACCCTCGATGTACCTTCGTAGCGAATTTCGCGCCCTCGAACAATAACCGGTAAGAGATCGCGGCAGCGTTGTCTCGTCACCGCGGGATCAAGGAGCGCGACAAGGCCACGAGGTAAACGTTATTGCGCGAAAAGGAGCATGAATTATTTATTTGGCGCGAGTAAAAAAAGGAGAAAGGAGAACGATCGTATGCGATGGCGGCGCTCGTAGACATAGGCTTCAATAGGAAATGATTATGCTGCTCGTCGCAAGTCGAAAGTAAAAACAGAATTCTTATCGGAAGCAGTAGCCGTAACGTGATGAAATTCCAAAAATAAAATCGGTGAAATCAAGCGAATATATTACCTCATTTAGTAATTTCCTGCAAAAACGACAAAGGTAAAAGTAATATGATTTATATACCGAAACTGCATAAATTTAAAGAGAATAAAATATTTTTTCTTGCGTTTTCAGAAGTACCAAACTAATCTTTTACTCCAAAATATTCAGTATAACATTATTTCAACTAATATTACAAAAGCTACATATATTTTACTTTTTATATAACAATAAAATAAAAACGGAAGAGAAGTCGGACAAAAGATTTTCAGCGCGCACACATAGCGAATATGGTCGAAAAATAAGTTTGTACTTCAAATATGTAGAGTAACGTAAAAAATTAACAGCCCGAAAGCGAATGTAAATCTCGGTGAAGAAACGTTACAGTGCACTGTAATCCGACTGTTCGCGATTTATTATATCCCGTCGAGCGTTATTTGTAAAAAATTAATAATACCGAAACGAAATCTCTCTCTTTCCTCGCGCGATACGGCGTTAATCTCTCTCGCTCTTTTCCTTTCTTTCTCACGCACGCACGCACGACAACGAATCACCCTACTTTTTCGCGGGACGAACCACGCTCGGCATTACAAAGAGGCCGGCGATGCATGCTCGGCCATGAGACTCGGCTGCGGTTACGTCGCAGTTCGTATCTTCCGTCTCGCTCGCTTCCTCGAGGATATTCGGGCCGGGCCCGACCGGCTGTCGAATCTGCACGAGGAACATGCGACCCTGCTGCAGTCGGGCAGCCGGTCAGTTCTGCATGTCGGGTGGGCCCCAAGGTCAGTGCCAGTGGGTCAGTCGGACCAATCGCGCCACGGCTTCGCCGAAGGTCTTCGCCGAATTTGCACTGCAACGTAAAATGGACGCTCGCCCGCTCTCTTTATTCCAATGTCTAAATTACGGTATATTTCTTGAATTTTGCCTTCCTCCGTGTATTGTATTACAAATTTTTCTCTATAAAAAAATTAAATACGTTTTCCCACTTTATTTATTAAATTTATAATACACAAAATATACGAATTATCATCTCTATCGTGCGATTATTATTTTACTATGGAACATAAATACAAAAACCTCTGCAATTTTTTGGATATTCAGTTAGGAATTTTTAAAATATAAAAGAAATGTCGGAATAAGAATTTCCTTGCGATTTGTTCAAATCTTCGCACGTACAGGATTTTATCAAAACGAAGGATGTTATTTTTATTATCCTTAGGATATAATATGGTTGAAAATAATGTTTTAAGATTTAATTAAGAAAAGAGCAAGTTATACCATTTTTTTAAATATTATACATGAGTATGTATCGTGGTTTATTAAAAAAATTACAAAAGACGTAATAAGTTTTAAGCGATATTAATATTTTTTCTAATCTTATTATAACATCTTATTCCAATATTTCGTCTATCCGTTTATTCGAGCAAACTTCGAGAGGAAAATCTCTCTTTCTCTTTCTCTCTTTCTACCCGTCTATCTATCTTCCTCTCGATTTCACGCACACACAGCCGCACGTACATGCAGCAGCATGTCGGAAAGGGAACGGATAGGCCGGCATCCGAGGAGGCCTTGACCGTATCTCTGCTTATCGCTCGCTGCACGCCCGGCGTCACACGTCACGTTGGTTAAGTCATCCGACGACGAAGACGACGACGAAGACGACGACAACGACGACGACGACGACGACAACGACGATGACGCCGAGATGTTCTCCAGCGCGCACGTGCACAACCGACTGGAAGAATACTTTTCTGGCGATCGTTAATGCTGGAAGGACGCTTCATAACGCGGATACACGTGCGTTTGTGATAGTGAATGTAGAGGATGCGTCAAAAGATACTATTCGCTACAAATTAAATTAAACAAACATAGGTATTAAATTCGCGAATATTTATCGAGAAGATTTATCACGCAGAAAATCTATTAGGAATCTCATATAATCGATTCATTAGAATCGATTATATGAGAAGAAAAAAAATATTATAAATCTGTTTTTTATTTATGTATATTCTGATCACCACCTTGATTGATTCGAGTATTTAATTTCGGAGCACGGAAAATGTTTATGTAAATATTGCGCGCAAAAATCTAGCAGTGTTGATAAACCGCATCTGCGGTTCACCACGCGAGCGGATAAAGATTAAATTCTTCGCGAAACCGGTTTAAATTAAAAAAAAAAAATGTTATACGGCGAATTCACCGTTTATTTGACATTATTCAATCACGGGGTTAAATAATTAACCGTCGTCTCGTTACGATGTGTGTGCACATTATTTTTGCTAAGAGAAATAGCATCTCCTTGATTACGAAAGGGCATCTCGTGCCGCCGGCAATGCACGCGCGCGCGCGCGCGCGCACGTCACGTTGTCGCGAAGGTAATTAATTAAAATGAGAAAGGGCGCCGCTTTTACGCTAATTCCAATTTAATTTGCCCCACAATTATTTGCCGGTTGCGAATCGATAAATCATTATTGACTTTGTCAATAAATGCAAATGCGCTGGTGCGCTCATTACGCAAATCAAATTATTATTAATTAGTGTACTTTGTTTTATTAATCGTCTAGCTTGTCGTTCGATAATAACAAATTGCGAAATGTAGCGCGATATTTCGGTAATTAAGCGTATACCGGGCGCTTCCGCGCGCCTCGGAAAATTCCCTAGGTGAATCAGTTTTCATTTGTGTATATTTGTACGCACACATCGCGGACGCAACGGTGAGTGAGAAACACGGCGGGACAGTCGTGAAAAAGTGCAATTCATCGATAAAAAAAAAGTCGACAAATATTTCCAGGAAGACGTTAAAATTGCTATCGATCACGACGTTATGTCATTAGCTTGCGCGAGATCGAGATCCGTGCGATCGGAATCTACGCAGATCGCCCACAGATAAAGTCGCCGGGACACCGGTGACATATGTGTCTCGCGTGCACGAATATTATTATTTTATTCTGACGTCAAAGTGCAAATGATCGTCGGCGCGTGTAGTACCGTGGATACGTTCACTCGTGCTATCTGGGACAACTGAGCGACAGCAAAAGGGTGTCTTCGCACCGACGACGTTGTTGCGGTAACAGTAAGTGCAAGGTATGCTGACACAGAATAACGCGTGCATAAACGCACCGTAACGAAACGATGTTTACTCGCAAGTATCGTAGACACCATAATTGGCATTACGTAAGTACTCGTCCCTACGAGTCGCAGCAGCAGCAGCTCTCACCACCTTTCTCTGCCGAGTGTCGAGTCGCAATCAACGAACGGGACACTCGTCGCACGATTCGCGCGATCGCCCTTGAGCCAAAAATAGTTTTCCCCCATGATATTAATCTATCCGACGGCGGTTTCATTAGAAGCCGCCGATTCCCGCGATACTTTTGCCACGGGTTGCGTCACATTCCAGTATTAATTAAGAACAAGCATGTCGCGCTGTCATTATTCTCGATCGCCATTTATATTTTCGACATTTTCGCACTTTATTGCATCAAACGTACACGAGAATAATATTGATAAAGATGTCTACGCGCCTTTAATCGTTTCGGTATTTTTAATATTTTAGTTATAATACAATAATAAAATTTGCTATTTTTTCTATGATCTTAAAAAATATTTTCATAATAATATTTACGTAATTACCTACGTTTTGTAATTTTTTTTATTTATCAACATTTATGAGATAGAAAAGTCACTGATAATCTAAATATTTAGTAAGTATTATCAAATGTAATAATATAATCAATTGTTCGTAATAATTTGATTGCAATTATTTCACTCAACATTTAGTAGCTATTACCAAATTTTTTTTTCAATATAGTGGCATTGAAGCAATGTCATATTTTGAGACAAGAAATACAATGAAATAATGAATTATAACAAATCTTATATTCAGGAAAAATTATAAGATTTTAAAAATAGCCCCCCATCCTCAAAAATTTGTGCAATAAATATTACTTTGTTTTATCAAATTTTAAATAATATATTTATCTTTCATTAATATCTCATTTAATTATCATCCCATATTATCACTGGAGATTTAATGTAGAATAAAAAGCCACGAAAGCATTATCAAAGACAAAAGTTTCCTCACAAAAGAATACCGGTAATTCGAATGCCAAGTTACTCGCACATAGGGAAGCATTGAAGATCGAGGCGATCCAGAAACGATTCTAGTAGTCCGTATGCCGCTTGCATCGCGTTCTCGCGCCGGGATCGACCGTGCTCGTCTCCCGCATTCAAATCGTCCCAGGGATCGTGGGACCGTGGGCGGCGCACGGGAACCATCGAAACCGAGCAGCGATTTGCAAGGAATGTCAGTCCCGAGTTCGTAGCACCCAAAAGAGCTGGCATGAAGAGCAGCAACGTTGAAATACGTCAAACAAAACCGTATCCGGAAGGGAATGTTTTCGCTGTGAAATAGAGAATTGCCGAGTGGATATTCTCCGTAGCAGACAACGTGGCTTTCTTTATGTTCATCCAGCGATATGCTTGATAAAAAGCTTACTAACAATAAGAAAAATTATTACGAATAACAACAATTGTTCATTTTTTACGTAAATATTCAAACCAAACGTGCAAATTTTTAAAACAAAGAATGCGAAACTTTCTCGAACCGCTTCGTATACCTCAATCATAGTTATTAAATTACTCGTCGAAGTATTTTATGAAAGATACTCTAATTACTCTAATAAAGAACGTGAAAGACGCGGTACAGCGCGGTATACAGACGGTCCCATTCACAGCCTGAATTTTCACTGCTCCGCCAGACTCTCCCTGTCAAGCGCACCGTTAATAATTCATGGAAGTGCGACTTAACGGATCGTCAAACAATTAATAATCCAGCGACTGTGGAGATCTGACCCGCAGGGTCGGCTGCCGCCGGCTGGCGCGACGCTAATGTTTCCGCGCCGCGATAACCCATAAAACTTTCTCGACACACTTAAGCGCTCGTTTACACGTCGCGGAATTAAGCCAATTTTCCACTCTGTCGGCAATCTCCGCTCCGGTCGATGGGGTCTATTTTCGTCGGAGGCGCGTCGCGAAGGCGTGGAACGCTCCGGCTTTTCCGCGACGGTAACCTTGAGGAGTCGTGGCGGATTCCTCCGGTGTTACGCGGATGCTCGAGCGCAAGCATGCCGCGGCATGCATCTTGCACCGCTCTCCCTCTCTCTCTCTCTCTCTCCCCCCCCCCCCCCCATTCTCTATGTACCGGTCGCGCACGGTCATATTTTGGCGATACCTACTTGTTGCACGAGGACCGACCTATGTGCACATATGTATACCATCATCTACATACCGCTGGCGTAGGTACAGTCGGCATCAGAGCGCACACTGGCTGCTTGGCACGAGCGCAAACAAAGTGAACGACCGCGGCTCGAAATAATTTCACTGCTTCCTTCGGAACGACTGACGACGATGCGCTCCATCGATGTTCCATCTCCGTTGACTCGTGTGCTTTTATCGGTCCATTTCGCCAGTTGTATATCGTTGGGCAAAAACGAATTCGGTGCGAGCATCAAATTCGTTTTTGTCCAATTCCTACATCCAAGATTTTAATGTACCAATACAAAAATTCATAACGATTGCGTATGTAAATTATGATGATAGATATAAAATTACTAAAATAATAATTTCTAAAAATTATTTTAAACTTTTTAAAATTATGTGTTTTAAAATGCATTATAAAGGACATTTGAAGTAGCAATACAATGGCAAATTCTCGAAAGTATTCATGATTAAGTAAATTATAATGTATAATTGCTAAAAATAATAGTTTTTAAAAATTATATTAAACATTTTATAATACGTTATAAAAAGGACATTTGACATCAAATACAGTTTGAAAAATTCTCAAAAATATTCATAACGACTGAATAAATTGCAATATGTAATGGCTAAAACAATAGTTTCGGAAAATTAAGTTAAACATTTTATATAAAATTATATTACATATTTTATAATGATTATACAGGACATTTGCTATACGATTTGACAAGTTCTCGAAAATATTCATAATGCTTGAATAAATAACGATATATAATAATTGCTAAAATATTAGTTTTCGAAAATTATGTTGAAGGTATTTTACATTAAAATACATTATAAAAATCGATGATAATTTTTTATAACACAATTAATTACTGCATCAATGATATCGTTGTTTATTAGCACATAGGAAGTACCCCAACAAAAAATACATGTAATTTTACGAGACTGATATTTATAGCCCTTTCGTGTCGTGTGTTTTGAAACTTCGCGAAATATTGCAAACGACTAAAATAATAATCGCATGACAGAGCTGGTAAAGTCCGTATGACCCTACTACAGCAATTGTATGACCCTGTTACACCAGTCGTACCCTACCACACCAATTAAGGGTTAAATTTTCGCATGATGAGTTTGAAAAAGGATCGCGGATCAAAGTGCGAGCCAACGTAATACGTGGAAAAAATTGTGCGTACGGCGTGATATTGTTTTAATACATAATACGTTTTTCTCTTTAAAAGAGCACGCGTGTCTACGACGGTGGGCATGAAATACGCAAATTGCGCACGCATTAAAAACGAAAAAAGTGATATGGCGTGTATAAAACGGCGAAAGCCAAATGGGTCTAAAAACACGTGCGCTACATGCCCAGCGGACGTTTAATAGAAATATTAATAATACGTACAATAAATCTAACTCAGCGGAACAAATCGTTTGAGCTGGACGCGTATTATGAATTCATGACTAAACCGGAAGTTAATAGATATTTAACGCGTCGCAACGCTCAATTGTCGCGCTCACGCGCGAAAAGATTCGGCTAACTGGATTTTATGGTTATTAACGGCCAATTTTCCGAAAATCATCCGCAGACGAAAGCTGCGCGTAACGCGTTCAGCGTAGCGAAAATTCGGTACAATGTAAACTTTGTTTCACGTCTCTTTGATCGTTTATTGAGAAATTATTTCACGCGTCCTTGCAAATTTAACGTTATCTTTGGTAATCCCCCTGTAAATCCAATCGCCATTTTGACAATCAATTTCGCAAATATCGTCCAGACTAGAAAGAACGGCTATTTAATTGTTCATGGGATAGCCTTGCGCGATCAAGTGGAAACTGGTAGCACCTGATGCTCAATTTTTGCGAATAAATTCGACGTAGTGCAAATCAATGATGCGCAAAAATTGAAAGTAACGCATAAAAATAAAATTTTACACGCGATTTATTTGGGATCGTTTATCTCGTAAAGTTATATTCGCCAACATTGCGAAAACGGGAAATAACGGGATATGTGCAAATGTCGTTTTTATTTCGGATTAACAAAATGCGGAGTCGCGCGAAACGATAATGAGATATTGCTTAATGGAAAAAATTCCGTAAAAACCATATGTTTTTAGTCAATTTTTTTCTACATTGCAGACAAACTTTTATCAATAAAATAATATTCAATAAAATAATATTCAATATATTTAAGCTAAAAAAATAGAGTGAAAAATAACACGATGTATACATTTCTATCAAAAAATTATTCACCAATGAGTATCTATCTAATTTTTATTTTAACATTTTCCTAAATGCTAAAATCAATCTTTCTAATGCCAAGAATACAATTTTTTAATTTTCGCACTATTTCTCTACATAAAAAATTTTAAACGTTTAAAATAGATTTTATATTTATTAAAATTTCTGTCGCATAAAAAAGTTATAAAAGAGAACCCTCTGAAAGGGTTAATCGTTATCGTACCCTACCGTCCTCCCACAATGTATACGAGCCTAAGTTACGTAAACGCGATACCCGATAAATACATATCGTCATCTGTTGACTGCGGCTACTGAAACGGATATTTTGGCGCGACTCTTTCTCTCATCGACGTTAACGAACTTTTGCGGTTGGCCAATTACAAGCCGGCTGCCCATGGACGTACACAAAAAAAAAACCGTCATATTACTTTTTTTTTAATCCGCCCACTACCCTACCTTTGTGAAACTGTTGTCGCGACATTGAACGATCGACTGTACGTACATATACATTGGCACGCGGAAGCAGTGCACATACGGTGTATATACCGTTCCGGTTATGTATCCGCTATGAGTTTCCTCGTACATGATCACCGTGTGTATTTCGGCTGCAGAATAACGCACGAGATAGTCAACGGGCCACCCCCGTTTCATCCCGCTCGGAAAATTTCGGGTGGCCGCTTTATAACTCGGCTGCTGTGGCTGCCGCCGACCCATATACTCACTCATGTATATACAGCACGTGCACGTGTGTGCACCCAGACCATTGCATCGTAGCCAACGGCGGCAATATAAACACCGTTACTACTTGTTGCACCACTCCTAGAAACTAGGAGCAACTCGCGATTCGGCGGGCCCCCCCATGGCTGTTACCGTGGAGCAACTTCTCCATTCGTCGCTCTACGAAATATCGATCGGCACAAATTTGACCTAATATTCTACGGCGTCCCGCGGGACCGCGGAGGGTTAAAGCGCATGTTTAATATCATAATTATTGTATGTTCGGATATTTAATTATTGCGTGGCTCGCATACTTGACGAGTGAAAACGCGTGTTCCGCGACACTCATAAAACCGCGCAATTAATAGATGTTTGTTTAACCCGCGACACGTAGTTTATAGAAATGTGAATATGGATTTATGGAAATATTGATAATGTAACTAAACCGTTTGATCTCTCACACCACACGAGTATTTTAAATTAATCGATAATTACGAAAAGATTGTATTGCGAGTGTGTAATATTTCTTCGTGCGTTAATTAAGTAATTTACGCACACAGAATTATCTCTCTCTGTGTACAAAACCTCAAATATGAAAAAAATACAATTATGATTATACATACATGTAATTCACGAAGAGGAGAGGAAGAAATATTAAATTTAAATATCATTACTATGTTTTACTATATATATATATATATATCCCGTTATTATGTTTATCAATAAGTAATCTTTCTTTTAATAGAAAAAAATCCGTTCACCGTAGCGAACTGAAAAATCCATAGAAGGGTAGAGAATGTTAAAACACAGAGAATGACATTCTGAAATGACGCACAGAAAAGCGTCATAATATACGTGCAAGCTGACAACTCGGTAATATCGATCAAATGCGACCGCGTTACCGGCACCCACATGTTTCGCACGCGAATAGAAGACCCAGCATTGTTGTTATAATCCAATAGCGCCAAATGGCAGTTACAGGCAGACTACTAACCTCGATTCGTCGAAACTACAGCTGGTGACTTCGTTTTACCTTTTTTTCGGAAATCGAGTACATTGTTGCATTGTCTGGGCGTGGCGGGGCTACGCCCACGTAGACAAAAATGTCGACGGTTTCCGGCAATGTCGTAGATAATGTAACCGCACGCGGTCGTGTAACTGCCGGGGTACAAACGTAATATTCCGGCGTGGGAAGGTAAGTTTCGCGCACGGCATAAATACGCGGATCATCCTAAAGTATCGCTCGTATCGAGAGATGCGACGGCCTTCCTCTAAATAAATTCGATCTTAACTTTCGCAGACGCGTTAGCCTTGAGGCCCGTAAAAAGGGATCTCGATCGTAAAACGGCCGCGTCTTTCGGCTCCAATTCAATCGCGAACTGACGGCCGTGAACCGTCTTCAATAGTTCCAATAACAGCCGATTATGCAAAGCTCGTTCGGCCATACGTCTTCGAATTGAAATTGAGGAATACGATCTCAGAAATTAATCTATTGCGAAGATTCAAATATTTTCTGTCATATAAAAGAGAAAAGAAGAAAAAAGAGAAAAGAAGATTTCTATGCTATAAAAATATCATATATCTATGTATGAGAACGTATAAGTAGATAGGTATCTCTAAGTATAAATAATATCCGAGTATAAATTCAACGACGATGACGCATCTCTCTCAGTGGTTATTTAACATTAATGTGCTAATTAAAGTAATTTCGGCTGCATTTAGAGAGTCGCCACATATCTCGTTCACAGGTTTGCTCGCAATGGCGCACTGTTACATGCTATAACACGTTTTTGTTCTTAAATTTACAAAATTTTCTCACTAAACAATATTTACCCTAATAAAGTATACTAATAAACCTTCCTGTTATCCGCTGAAACCCTTATCTTATGACTCATTCACTTACTTTTTACCTAAGACACTTTTCCCAATTTCCAATTCACAAACAGATACATTTAGTTTAAATATCTTTGCATTAGAGTGAATGCACCGTTTATGGCCACTGCATCTATTTTGGCCACCTTCGCTGTTTATTAGGTACTTCTAGTTTTGATTGGTTCTAGTGCACAGCAATCACGACACATGTGCGTCGCAATTATTTCTCTTGTTTAATAACGTGACAAGTAACCTCACGTTTCCTCTTTCATATTATAAAAAAATTATTTTCTACGGAATACACTCAAGACACAGTCATCTTGTCAAAAACGATAAGAATCCCCGAAACGCGATAAGTAAAATAATTTATTAATAACTACATATGACACAAGTATAGCAGACAATACTAGTAGTCATCAAGTAATTAGTAGTCAGCCTCATAATGATAGCAAGTACATAGGTGGCCAAAAATGATGTATAAAATGAAATTTTTGCAACTTTTTAACTTTTTCATTATACATTCGCTTTTTTCCTTAAAACTTTTTTGAATATTAAAAACTAAGACATTAAACAATGTATTTAAGTAAATAATATCTCCTTTTTATGTATTATTTAAAAAAAAATTTTTTTAAAGTTATATAAATGCTTATGGTGGTCACAGACGGTGCATTCACCCTACATATCGAACCTCACGTCCTTTCCTTTTTTTCTAAAAATCCCTACACTGAAAATTTCCTAAATCTTAATATATATTTCTCTCTCTCTCTCTCTCTCTCTCTCTCTTTGAATAGTATTAAGTAAACATTTACTTATAAATAAATATTTACTCAACAAAAAATGGTAATTAAATCAAATTAATGGTTTTTGTATAAATAAATGTATGTTTACATTTAGTAAATATTTACTTAGAACTATTCAAACAAATATTTATTAAAATTTAGTATTTTTTCAGTATATATCGATATTTCGATATTAGAACACGTCGCATTATTGTTCATCGTTTAACTAAAATTCTTCTTCTTTCATTCGAGCGAAGATCCCTCTCGATCTAATGTATATCTATTTAGTTTTCAGTTGTATCTGGTAGCGAACACATCTTCACTTCGCATTGTTTTTTACTTTTATTCAAGTTTACGAGTAGCTATAAAAGTAGTTTAAATAAATCTTTGTTTCAACATAAATTTAAAAAAAGACATGCTTACGTAATACGCCTTTATGCTAAAATTCTTGATTATAATAGTAGGCATTTATTTCATCCTGGTGTGGGTGACTTGCTCTGAATGAAGTTTGTAAGAGGACAGATGTCTACTTTCTTTTCATTAAAACATTACGTTGCACCTTGCTCGTAACAGCGCTCGTCAAGAAATGTAAAACTCCTTAATGCAAGCTTACCCTTATACTGTTCACTCGATGGTGCTGATCACCGTTATTATGATGATATATATATATATATATATATATATATATAGAGCTCTAGATTTACAAGAGTAACGCAATTCTTTGACCTTTGCGAATGCCGACAACTTTCCTATTGGCTATTTTGGCCGCTATTTTTAAGATCTGATGGTTGATCATTCAATAAGTAAGTAATAAATAATAAGTAAATTTAATCAATTCTTTAATATGACATGGTTATTAGATAAAAAATGGCGTTAAAAAATTCTATGATACTTTGTAAATCTAGAGCTCTGATACTAGGAGGACTCAAATACGATAACGAGAAAAACAATAGTATGATATTCGACTTAAAAATTCCTGCGCATCCTCTCTACTGTCCTTCAGTTAGATGTGCGATTTTGCACATCTAACTGAATATATCGCAAGCATCGCAATTTTCTTTTCTTGTATCGCAGTGCGATATGTATAATATAACTGGATTTTCAATCGCAAAATCGCTTGCGAGTTAAAATTGCAGATGTAGTTCAAATTGTATTTGTAATGAAGTATTTATTCATTAAACATTAATACATATATAGAAAAATAATTTTTAAAAGTTATCTTTACTTCACATGATTTAAATGTTATGATGAATGTATATTTGGTTTCGATTATTAAATACTTATTTGTAACACTGAATATGGTTAACTTATCTGTTTAAAATTTATTCCTCTTTATTAATTCGTTAAAATTTTGTAAAATTTGATATTTAAGTAGAAAATTAAAAATAATGTAGAGCATTAAAGAGATAAATTTAAAATTATTATGGTCGTGCACGAGTTTTATTTAGGCAGGATATTGAAAATATTTACCTTTTTTTCATATTGTGTATAAAAATTTATATGTGTTTATATACAGTTTAATACTTATTTCTTTTAATTTAACTTAATAATTTTGAATGTTATATTAATTATTGTATAATTATTTAATATTTTATACAGTAGAATATTCTACTTGTTTTTTAATTCTTTTAAGTCATGCAAATAATTTGACTAACGTGTAATAAAAAATCAATATGATTTTAAATTTCATGAAGGTATTTTTTCTTTGAAAACGTAATCTGAATTTTATTAAAAATATTTCAATGCTATTATACTAAAAAACAAATGCTTTCGTATTGGCTGCATTTTAACAATTAATATTTCTTAGCATTTGATTAGCTATCACTGCTCTAAACTTATAAAAGATTTTTAATGTGACGAAAATGGACAGTTGAATAAATGTATAACATACACATATAAAAATCGTGAGACGCGATATAATATATCGCGTTCGTACCGATTTTTAAGGAAGATCGCAATCGCGATATACAATTTTGAAAATCGCATATCCCTACCTTCAATGCGCTTATGAAAACGTCCTCACGTTTCGTGGAACGTGCTGACGCGACGACCGGGAGAGCGGGTGAATGGGTCTAAAACGATTCGAGGTATACCGAGGAAAAAGCTCTCGATGGAGTAAAGCACGAGAGGAAAACTCGAACCCGACGGGACGCGTCCTGGTTATCGTATGGACCCGCACGATATCCAGAATTCTCCGTGCAACGGATGCATACACGCGGACACACGCGGAGAGTCGTTCTCGCTGCATTAACGCCCGCGTACACGCATGCAGCGTGCAATTGATACACGGGCACACACGCGCGTGCACAACGTACGTACGTATCTTCGCCACGTGCTGATCGGTGCACTGCATATATGTGTTGCGTGAGAAGGTTTGTACGAGAGCTCGCTTTGCACAGTCGCGTGTTCGGTCACATATAGCGCATGTATACCGAATGTGCGTGTCTCTGTGGAATACATGGTGCATATGCATGTGCGAATACGTACGTGTATGGGTGCAGGCGCTTTCCACGTTAACCCGCTGATATCTATATAGACGTACACGTAGGAGGCGCGCATGGATGCGCGCAAATGGCCCGGCAGTCTGCAACGCTGTTTGTGCATGTGCATGTGCTATGTGCCGCGGTATACGTGTGCATGTGCTGCCGGCTGTGCTGACTTGTGTCCGGGGGAGGGACGAAGGGAGAGATGGGGTGGAGAGGAGGAGGAACGGCGAAACGCGATGTGGAACACACTCGCTCTCGATGGGTCACTCTCACTCTCTCGACCGAGAGGGAAATTCGGCAGCTGTTTTAAACCCGGCTAACTGGCGAAACTCTACCACCGAGCCACCTCCGCCCGCTCTACCCTCCTATCTCTTCGAGCTCTGCCCCCGTGTATCCCTCCATATTACTTTCTCCCTTCCTTCCGACGCGCCTTTATGGGCCCTCTTTGTCACTCGAACGCTGCATCACGCGACGCAGTAGTATTTACGGATACGGAATCGATTTTTGCAATGGTGATTTCATCGCGCGGCTCGCGGCCGAACCGCTCTAAAATTCACGCACCCGCCTTTGTCTCAAGGGCACTTGAGCAGTAATTCGATGGGAACCGAGAAGAATACCGTACACCTGTATGCACGTCGGCTTAATTCTAATTACATTACGTACGTCCACTACATACTACGTGAAATAAATAATGAGTACTGTTACAATCAAGAATTTTAACATAAAGGTATTATTTAATTGTAGAATGTTTTTTCTTTGAAATTATTTTAAAACGTTCATTCAAATTTTTTAGTTATTTTTATAGTAATCGAATTAAACTGATAATCAGTTTTGATATTAAATTTTAATACGATTTTATTATTTTTCGTTAGTTACTTTGAATTTTGCAGTCTTGATATGTTTTACTTGTATTACTTACGATCGAATATTCGTTATCAGTGCCAAGTTATACATTTCTTCGTTCTATGCGTGCATAGACATAATTAGTCGAACGAGACCTACAAAACGTAACAGACGATTTAGTTTCTTAAAACTTCTATGGTGATAAGAGTGTTACGTCGTAATAGCTCTATTTGCATGAAATTATAAAAAAAAGGAATCATTATCGTATATAGTCAGATAAACTGCAAAAATATTATATCTCTGAGGTATACGCTTTTAATTATGCTACTCGCTATATACGTTTATCGTCGAAGTGAAAATACAACGCTTGTCGCTTACCGGAATATTCGTTCGGCATTTTCAACTATCGAGTTTATGTCCGTGGCTTTTTTGTATGAAGCGACATGCTGCACACAGGCTTCAGTGTTTCCAGGACAGATATCAGTTGCTCTAATTTTGAGTACTAACAATACGCCAGTCTCACGCGGCTCTTTCGACGAACACACATATACGCGAACGCGCATGGAGCGAGAGAGAAAATTCAAATATGGAAGCACGCAAATGTAAAAGAGAACAGTATAGTAATAATAATGAAAAATGAAATATGACGGATAAAGGATTTCGTTGCACTCGTCTAATTAGCTAAATGGATTCGTCAGATCTCGGATTAAGGCATTATCTCACAAGTTATTTATTACTAGATAATTCTAGGGATATCATGATATACATTTAAGGTCCATTTCTGCCTCAACGTCTGCTACGTATGGATATGAAGGCATTGTGACTATCAGCAGTCTTCTCTATTAATAGAGAACTCCAACAAAATTGTCATCACGGATGCATGATATTAGTTGCTATCTATTGACTTGTGTCAGGGAATACAATATACATTATCTTTTTTATTTCATCTTAAAACAACATGTGTATTCGCATTCTACGTAGTGAAATAAAATTCAAAATATTTTTTTATAAATCCGATTCTCTTTCTGTCTCTCTCTATGTCACGCTTTATGATAGAACTCTTTTTATTGCTAGCAGATAAAATTAATCGATTTCTCGCACGGTATATTCTGTATTTACAGCCTATTCCTCGTCGTCACGAAAAGAGCGTAAAGAATATTGAAAATTCACGTTGCGCGCAAAACTCGCTCGCGTTCGAGAGTGAGCGAACCGCGACGAACAGGCGCAGCCTGGTTTGGCAACGGACACGGCACGGCGGCATTCGACGGTCGTCCGCATCACGAATGCGTTTTCAACGTGTGTGCGTGCGTGCATGCGTGCGTGTAACACGCCGTGCACATTTGCGTCGCCCTCTTTCCTCCTCCCATTCCCGCTCGCCATCCTCTCGCTTCTTCCCTCCTTTCTCTTCGCGTTTCTTCCCGCTTCGTCGCGCGGACGTTCGTGTGGCAGCCTCGCCGAACGTATGGCTTTTTTACCACACACTGACCTGGGTTAACTCGGCGCGCAGTGCCGAATAATAAAACCGCCGGAACCACTGACCCTCTCTGCACATACATAAACGCGTATATGTGTGTATGTGTGTTTGTGTGTGCGCGCACGCGTATGTGTACACACACACAAACACACAAACACACACACACACACACACACACACACACACACACACACACACACACACAGCGAATGCATGCACTAGCATCACGCCAAACCCGCTCCGCCCTTCAGCCAAATATAAATGTGTCCGAGCATCGCGCACATATACACACACACACACACACACACACACACACACACACACACACACACACACACACACACACACACACGCATACAGATGCATACACTTGGCAATGGTAGTAGAATGCACCGAGTGGCACATAAACGATGCCTCGAAACCGAGGGCAGGGCCACGGTCACCCGAAAATACGGCCGCGCCTCATTCTCGTCGCCTTTCTCTCTATCTTCCATGTTTGCTATATATACTTTTCCCTCGAATTCCCTTTCTTTTCCGTCGCTGTTCGCGGCGAGTTTCAATGGCTACGCTATGTGCATCGCTACAGGCTGATTCATGAGACGCAACCGTCGATGACATATCATTACGCGATACTATCTCTTGCGAAGTATTAAATTTAAAAAAATTATGTATATACGTTATGAGAATAAATGTTTTGTTGCAAGTATAATTTCTGCTTCTATTTTTACACGGAAAGAACAATTTTGCTGAAGTATCTAAAATCTTTAGCTACATACACAGATCTGAAATAATTTTAAACCAGAAAATAATGAAACAAAAATAATTATCAAAATAATTTGATTATCTATATTTATTCAAAACGATTATGTAAGAATCTTAAGCATAGCGAGTAATGCGCAGCAAAAAGTTTTAAAACTATAATAATCAATTTGAGCGTCCTACATAATTATTTTGATGGTCTAACAAAATTATTTACAGATCTGTATCTTATAGCTATATTGTTAAATACTTCAGCAAAACTGTTCTTTCCGTGTATTTTTGCAAAATATTATAATAAATAACTTAAATTGTAGTTTCCTTTTTATCCGTTAAAAAAAGTATATCTATTTATCGGATAAAAAAGTAATCGAATAATATTATTATATTTATTTTAGACTTTTTTTTTTAAGAATAAGATTACTCTCCACACACATTCTTGTACAATGGGCGCATTCAATACAGAATGAAATGTTAATAAGAGGTAATCAATTGTGTATTTAAAAGTGTAGGAATGAATATACATACGTGTATATTTCTTTAGCAATTAATACTAAAGACATTCAACATTAACATCTATCCACACGTTCCTAATGACATTACACACTTGCGGTTTTCTTTACCACGTCTGAGTAAACACTTTACGTTTGAAAGCCACGTATACTAATTGACTTAATATTTTTCCCGTTTAAACACTACCTACACCACCTTATTACACCTATTATGTATTCAACATTCCAGATTTTATTCAATTCTAAGCTGTCATTGTGAAGATCACAAATCATTCAAGTAAAATGTAAACGAATATATTTGGTCGTTGATATAAAAATAAAAAACGTCTCTCATTATAATATTTTCTAGAAGATAGCAAATATTGGTAAGGTATTGCTCAAAGTAAATATAATAACTAAAAACTATATTTTTTAATGAATAAAGGAAATTTTGTCGTTTTGTTGCCAGTCCCTAAAAAAAATCGATCACGCGTACTCTCTAAAACTTTTAAAGTGAATTGTTACTCTAAAAAGTGAAATCTTACTAAGATTGAAAATCGAGCCATTCTTTTTCAAGATTTGCTTAATTTTCATTTTTTAGAATGAGATTCCACTCCAAAGAATTTATAGAGTATTTATCGTCTGCAGGAAAATTTGTATGGAATGCATGACACAGAAAAGTGGTTCGACATGATGATTATGCTTACAGCACTCCTGAAACAAAGCGTTCACTGTCCTGCCGACCACGACCTATCCGAATGCGTACCAGCATGCGTATGCATGCGAGACGCTCTGTGTATAAGCGAAAGGTTCGTCAAGCTATGCGTTTGTACCGAATTCACAATCGCAGGCATACACCAAGTACAGCAAGAATAAAAGCTGCTCGGTGAATAAAAATAGCATCTAAAAATACCTATCATTTTTCAACCTAAATATATTATCTCAGAATATTTTATTTTAATATTATATTTACATATAAATTATATTTCTATCTCTATCTTTTTCCCCTCTATCTTTTCCTTAATGCGAAACATATTAATGTTAATAATTAATATTGTAATAAAGATACAAAACATTTTTAAAATACGATTATTCATAAAATGAATAATCATACATATATTTTATATTTTCCAAATATTTATCTCAATATTAATTATTAATGTTAATAAATTTCACGTTAGAGAGAAAGAGAGAGAGAAAGAGAGTGAGAAAGAAATATAATGTACATGTAAATATAATGTTAAAATAAAATATCCTGAGACAATATGATAGAATTAATATTCAGATATCTATAATTCAATACCATTTTAAGTGAATATTATGGGAATAGCGAAGTTTCTTTTTCTAGGTATTAAATATGATTAATCGTGCATTGTTAGCTTGACGACTTCATCTCCGCTAGACAAAGATTTTAGATTTTGCTAATTCACAGGTAACAAAGCGAAAAATCAACCACGATCGAACTCGAATTTCCAATGCGCGTCCAACTATCGCAACTAGCATGATACCACGAAACGCAAGTTAAACGCTCATTCTGAACGAAGTCGCGGGAGTTAAAATTCAACCACGATGCGGTCGAGCCGCAGCTCGAATTTGTCTTTTAGATCGCGCCGCACGAATGGACTGTCAAAGCGCGCGGTATATACTGATATCGATAAAGCGCAATTAGCGGAATTGTGTTGGCCGCACACACAGTTGCGCGCAAGCGGCAACAACGAATCGATTACGCCTTTTTTTTTAAACATCGCGTTCGATCGATCCACGCTATCCGGCATCGATCGCGACGCTCTAAACAATCTGAAACCAGACACGACCGCTCTGACTCATTCGCACACTCGCGAGTATGTCAGTCAATAACCCACGGCGCGACGCGATGATAATCGCGAAGAAACAGCCCGATATCAATGCGCAAAATCAAATTAACTTATACGATTCTATTTACTGTAGAAAAACAAGAAAAAAATATTACGAATTTAAATCGTAACATCCCATGTAGATATTTTCTTCTTAATAGAGACGAGATAAAACATTTTCGTTTAAAACGAACTATAAGCAAATGCCAATTAGAAATAAATAATGAAACAACCATTGTTTTGAACATCAACTAAAGCATTTAGCCTTTTTTCTGGATTGTATAACTATAATGTTTGTTAAAAAGAATTTTTCCAATTTAGGTATTACCACGGATTTCGTACCCGTAGCATAGAGATATATTAATCTTATCAGAGAGCTCACAGTTCTGCCGGCGAAATCTCCACGAAGGAATCACTATACAAGGACGCTCGTCTCGATCGCTCGCAAGTCGAGTTGTGTATTTGCGTTCCGTTCGTCGTGCATTATCTACAACCGCAGCAGGGATGATGAAAGAGCCAGGCACTTCATTAAGAACCAGGCGGACGGTTCCACCACGGCCGTTGATCTCTATTGTTTACGCGCGTCGACTATTTAAACACGAATTGAACATCTCGAGCTAAGATACCTTCGCTTTTGATGTTCCTCGACAGATTGATTGTCACCACTTTAAACGTGTTTACATTAAAATCACGTAGAATTCAAAATTTTCATTAACTTAAATTACTTTATTAACCTAAATTATCTAAAACTAAAAATAGACTAATCTTAAGAGTCAATTGTATTTCCAAAACTGATCTTACATGATCTTCTACAATATTAAATAAATTATTTGTTTGATAAAGAGTAACATATCCCAAAGTTATAACAACTTTTCAGAAGAGCATTTCAAATTCTGAATTGGAAACAATTAGAACGGTTTAAAGAACCTTTAAGTAGGTAGGCTACAGCACTCTGCGCATAGTTATTTTAAGAATCTTGTTCTAGAAAAGGAAAATAGAAAGAATTGCCTAGAAGTCTTAAAATTATAATTATTTTTATATTCCTTTATCATATAAAAATATATAAATGTAAAGTTAATTCTATACATATTAAAAAATATAACTATGAAAATAAAATTCGTTTAAGATATTCTGAGCATTTCACTTATCTACTTAAAGGTCAAGGAAAAATGGCATAATTCCAAACAAGACATTTTCTATGACTATTTCAGCAACACCCCTTCACCGTATCTAACTCAAAAAATGTCTTTTTTCTATAAACAATCATTGCGAATTTGATTAGAATACAATTAAGCGAAATTTTTGTTACATTACAATGTACTGTTTTTCCTACAAAGGATACTTTAAAGTTGATTTCCTATCATTATTTCAAATAGGGGCAAATACTCAAAAAATGATATTTAAATACAAAATACAAAATACTCTCAAAAAAGTATTCAAATACGAAATACAAAATATAAAATACTCAAAAAATTGTATTTAAATACGTGTCATTTTAAATACATGTATTTCAAATACTGCCAACTATTACCCTTGTAATCGTCGGTTAATTTAACCAAGGTTAGCGAAAAAGAGCGTTAGGCCGTAAATTGTGAAACTGGGCCTTAATAAGAAAATAATGCTGAAACACG